>NC_061092.1:41656118-41693618 GCF_015104395.2 Macrobrachium nipponense | reverse complement strand
TATGCAATATCATTGCAGAAACATAACCGCAGTCATTTTAAACATTCCACGGTTATTTTAACCCCAGATCAAGTCCCTTTCCAGGGACAATTCTACTCGATCTGTCATTTTGACGAAGAACAGTCAAAGAATTTCGAAATTGGTATGCAAACGCAAAAGAATAGATCTGACTCTCAAGCATATGCCAAATTGCAAGCCAAACAATATTCTCAGTGTATCTTATCTCCCAATTTAGAAGATTTATCGTAGCGAATAGTCTATCTAATGTTCTATAATCTCAGTGGTGCCCTAATCGAACATATATGAACTGCATGTTGTTACCTAGCCTGGATATTTTCAAATCCAAGGTCAAAATTTTTCTTTTTTTTTTTAGTATTTTCACGGAGGTACAGAGAGCCGGAAAATCGTAGATATATTTAAAATGATTATAGGATTCACTTAAACTAATAAAAAAACATTAAGTACTTGTAAAGCAAACAAACCTTCCACAGAAGTTTGTGATGTACTGATGGTCTGAATGCCTAATCAAAAGTTCAGTTCTGTATATCTTATTTAATCACACTTTCATCTCCATCCATTACGTTATCATCAGAAACTACCAAAATGTGTATCTTTCTAATATCAACAACAAACTGACTGGCGCTGTTAAGAGGATTTTCTTTTTACACCACAAATTGAAAACGATTTGATCCTGTCCTTACATTTTCTCTAATTTCGAATATCTTCCGACATATGATCCTACTTCATCTATCTAAATAATCTTTTCAAAAAGTAAAGCAAGTGCATAAATTGTGATATACAACGAAAAGTATACACCAACAGCTACAGTCCTATGTAATCAAATTAGATTGGAACTTATATTTTAACAAATCCTAACACGTATGGAAATATATATGAGCAAACGAATTTCACTGAAATAAATACGTTATGAGAAGATTTTATAATTTAGAAAACTAAAAAATACCTCGTAATAATATAGTTTTCATGTTTCCTTTGCACTTAAGCTTGCATGGACAATAATTTGGATGAGTTAAAAAGGTTTAGTAATCATTTCAACTCATTTCAACTCGTCCAATGGTTACTACCAATCCTATATTAGTTTCTTTAAATTGTATTCATAAATCTAAGATAAAGTGACCCAAATAAACTGTAAATCTCTCAGAATGATACAAAATGCAATATATCAAATCCGGCATTGCAAAGGAAACGGACATATACCTTAATTTTTATGCAAACGGATTCATCTATATATCATCAAACTCGAGAGAGAGAGAGAGAGAGAGAGAGAGAGAGAGAGAGAGAGAGAGAGAGAGAGAGAGAGAGAGAATGTAAGCCATGCGATTTTTCTTATTTTAAACTTTAATTGAAAAATTTAAAACAGAGATTTAAACGACACAGTGAAACTCTACATAAAGATTACGATCGAGAAGGAAATACGAGCAAAATAAAAGGAATAGTAACTGAAAAAGAAAAGTCAGGTGGTTGCCTAAAGAATGTACTGGCAACTATAATTGTCTTTTTTCCAGTTTTCCTTAAGGATTACAGGGCAACCGAAATGCCCAGTATACTCATATCCATGTATCGTAAAACTTCTTTCTTATATAAAATAAGCCAAAACAAAAATAAAATTGATAATTTAAAAAAAAAAAGAAGACAAACGGCAACTTAGCCCATGAATATATGTTACTGACACTTTGTTTATGTTGAACTGAAAAAAAAAAAGAAAAAAAAAGTTTAACCTGCGCTTTAAAAGCATTTCAACAGTAGCAAATAATTCTTAAAGTAAAAACTTATTCATGCTATTCTGGTATTAGAAGAATTTTGATTCCTAAAAAATAAGTGTAAAAACACTGCAAAGTAAAAAATAAGAACTTCGTAACACCAAATCTATATCCAAACTGGATAAATGAATGCTGCAAGACTAAGGTTTCGTATAAAGGAAAAGCAGGCCTGTATGGACAAAGAAATGCAATAAGAAAAATTAACTTGGATGATAATCCTAATTTATTTTCCAAAGCCATACATACTGATCAAAGACGTTAAGTATCCACAACCAACTGTAAATTTGGTAAAATGATATATGGCACAATATACCAAGTTCTGCATTGCAAAGGACAAATGTAAAATACCTGATTTTTTTATGTACATCATCGAGAGAGAGAGAGAGAGAGAGAGAGAGAGAGAGAGAGAGAGAGAGAGAGAGAGAGAGAGAGAGAGAGAGGAGGGTGAGAGAGAGAGAGAGAGAGAGAGAGAGAGAGAGAGAGAGAAGAGGGATCCATGCTAATTTTTTCTTTGATTTTTTATCTTAGTTGCAAATGTAAAAAAATAAATGACGGTATAAAACACTGTATAACGATTAATCATTGGAAAGGTGATATCAGTAAATTGAAAGAAAAACTGTTGAATAAGAAAGCGTAACTGAAGAAGAAAATTAAGGTAATGCCTAAAGAATGGACTGGCAACTTTATAATTGTCTTTTCCATTTTCCGTCAAGTTATAGTGCAACCGAAATGATTAGTATACTTATAGCCACGTATTAAAAAAAAGCTTCTGTTTCATATATAAAACTAACCAAAACAATAACAACAATAAAAATTTAATACTTTCGGTTGCTATTGGAAGTACAGAACAAAACAGACAAACAGCAAGTTAACTCGTGTAAATATGATACTGACATTTTTGTTCCGTCGAATTAAAAAAAAAAAAGTTTTAAAAACCTTAATTCAAAAAAATTACACACTAGGAAACACTGCTTAACCTAAAAACCTATTCATGCTATTGGGGCATCAGATGAATTTTGAGCGAATGACAATTGCCAAGATACTGCAACATAAACAAATGGGAAATTCGAATATTGTAAGGAAAAGGTTTTCTATAAAGGAAAGCAGCCCATTGTGGAGGGGGAAATACAAAATAAATAATAGAACTCTATTAAAGAAATAACACACAAAATTAAAAATAAAGTTAATAAAATATCATGCACTCTGAGCCTGCTCTAAATATATATATATATATATTATATATATATATATATATATATATATATATATATATATATATATATATATTTAAATTTTAGTAGCTCTAATGAACGAATTAAAATTTTTACAATCACTACAAAATTTGGTCACCGCTGGAGAAAAATTTTTAGAAAAGTACAAAATACTGAAAAGATAACTTTGTTAAATTTAATTGCCTCAGAAGCGCCATGAAAGATGGCAGAATCAGGGAAAATCCTAGTGCAGAGGAAATCAAGCAGGAACAATATCTGAAACATCACAGAATGAAACAATAAAAGAAAAGTTTTACTATCCTTAACTCGAAAACATTTAAACACTGGCGAATAGTAGTTAACCTAAAAACCTATTATGATATTGGGTCAAATTTTGAACGCTTAGAAAAAGTACCAAGATACTGCAATATAAACAAATGAGAAATTCGTAGACACCAAAGCTATATCCAAACTGGATCAATGAATGATGGAAGTCTAAGGTTTCCTACAAGGGAAAGCAACCCATGGTGGACAAGTAACTACAAAATAAAAATAGACCTGTATTATGGAAATAACAAAAAAAAATTCAAAAGAAAGCACCTGCAGCCATTTTGAATTTAATAGTTCTAATTAATGAATTGTACAACGAAATTATCATTACAAAATATAAAATACTGAAATAAAATCTTTTAAATTTAATTGCCTCTGAAGCACCATGAAGGATGGTAGAATCTGGGAAAATTTTAGTGCAAAGGAGGGTACGAATTATCGAATGTTTTTTTTATAAAGCTTACACAATCAGCTAATCATACTGTCCTATACACAAATTTTTGATGGACACCAAACACGAAGAATATTCGAAACATCGCTGAATAAAAATATAAAACAGGTCTCTAAAATTCTACTTTCTCCATGCACCAATTTTTTGAGAAACTGAAGAAGCGACAGACAGGAGTATATTTCCCAAGAGTGAATTTGCTGTTGCTGTCAAGAATGACGATAAGAACTCTTAATTACATGCATGCAGTTCATGACACACTGTCAATGAAAAGGTCAGACTGGAAGGGATCCAGTAATGATTAACAATTGTATGAGCTGTGTTAGCATTCAGCCTCATTTCCCAAAATGTGCACTTTACATTAAGTTTAGCTGTCTTTTAAAGAAAATCAGTAACCACAATTCTACAATATGGAGGTGAAACCAAAGCAAAAGGAGTAACATCATCTTCATGCAACCAGCTTCTTATCTAGGCCGAGTTACATGTGTGTAAATACTAGTGGAGTAAAATCATTACCCCCAGGAACACCACAATTCTATTCTCAAAGTTACTACAAAACCCATCAACAGCTACCATTGGCATTTTACTCATTAAGAATTAAAACTCCTCAGAAATGCTCTCCCAACCTCTACCTGCCTGACTTTAAGAACGGGGGATTTCTATACAGCCCTGTAAATACAGTAGAAAAATCGAAACACAATCCTCCATGCCAGCTGTTACAATGTCAATTCTCCATTATGTCCGAGAAGAATCCTTCTTACGGACAGAAATTAAAACACCTCACAGGAGATAGGTAACCGGCAGAATAAAAAAGCTAAATAAAAATAACACTTGGGTTTACACTAGCATAATCACCAGTCATGTAAAAGACACTAGATTTTACAGGGCCGAAATGCTAAGCTCTTCACCCTTTGAAAAAAACACGAATGAGGCATATTAACATCTTCATTACACATCTTACTGACAAGAACACTAGACAATTTTTTTTTTTTTTTTTTTTTTTTTTTGAGAGAGAGATGAGACAGAGACGGAGAGAGAGAGAGAGAGAGAGAGAGAGAGAGAGAGAGAGAGAGCGGGTCAAAGTTATTTGAAGGAAACTATCGAGTCTATGCCAAACAATGCAATATGACAGCAGCCCGCCATTCATGTTATGAGTTATACAGTTTTTTTTTTCCTTCTTCTTCATGGTATCTTGTAACCACTTACAGCTGAAGTATAAACTCTCCATACTGCTCAAAGCTGAGCATAATTACCATCATGCCAAATGCTATCTATCATTTTCCAAAGATAACAAACCCATTTCTCCAGATAAGCGAGTCTATAATCAGCATTGAACCACCTTTTATACTTCGAAAATTCCATAACCGAGAAGGTGTTTGCCTATAAATTATATTGGCCCCACAACTGATCACGATACAGAGCGCCAGTGATTTTTCATCGGCCTGGGGGAGGCGTGAACTCATGAAATCTGAGTGGCATATCAAGACACTAACCACTATACCAGCGACCAGTAAAATTCTATTATTTTACTGGTATCCAACAAACAATCCTGAACAAACGGTTCAAAACATAGATTTTTAAACTGTCATCATACCATGCTAAAAACATTACATTACTACGTAGAACATATAATGCCAATTTTATTTATCAATATCAAATTAATTTCCAAGTCAACGGCATAAAGGTGTCTGGTAAATTTCAAGCAGAAAAAACTGTTATATCTCAATATACACCTAAAATCCTGTGAGTACCGGAGTCAAAACTTAGAATTTACAGAAAAAATTATAAAAAAAAAAGTCTAAAAACTACTAAACCTTAAACTTGAAATACATACCATGTTATGCAATCCACAATATATGCATTGTGGATTTCCACCCACAGCTGTCTGGGAGATTTCTGAGGAACAGTCACTTCATACATGCAAATATTAACAGGAAATTTTAAAAAATGCGATACGTGCGTCCTTATCAGAGAACTAAACCCGAAAAATAATGTCTGTTGCAACGTATCATTACCGATTTCGTCTGATTTTTTTTAATGACCTTAGAGAAATCCGTCTCAAGATATTGGCGCACCAATTTACATTAAACCCATTTCTACCAATCCGAATTAAATAACTATATTGTAGGCCGTATGCACTATTCCAGTTATCATTACAGACTTTGTGTCGAATCACATTTAATTTGCACTTACCACTGTTACTTTTTTTTGTTTTGTTAATCAACTGGAATTCTTTCATTTCTAATATTTCACTGGTATACAACAATTAGTTCAAAACACAGAAACTCAAAAGAGCATAATGCTTTTCTTAAAATCTTAAGAGTACTACCTGGAACAATAACGAATGCATTTCTATAATATCACAAATAGAAAAAGTATTATGACTTAAATATCCCTAAAATGTTGTCAGTACTAAGCTAAGAGTCAAACCCTAGAATTTGCGGTGAACCACTTATAAAAAACTTTTGAAAACCACTCAACATTAAACTTGAAATACAAACCACATTATACATTGTGGATTTCCACAAGGAATCTTGAACCATGACATGACGCTACAGCTGTCTGGAAGATTTTTGGGAACTGTCTCTTCATATATCAAAATTTTTTTTACACTTCCACTAACCAGGAATTCTAAAACAATGAGATACGTGCATCCTCATCACAATACTGAATCCGATGTATTAATATTTATTTCAACATAAAAGACACAAAATGCGACTCATAACTCCATGCATAAGATAAATACTATACCTAAAGTGGACTTTTAAAATAAAACAAAATACTTGTATAAAAAATATTGCAATACATATCAACATTCCATACAACTAATTTTACCTGCACTTTGAAAACTGGGTTTTATTTTGCCTTTTTGTCATTAAAAAAAACTAATCCACAAAAACCTTCCTCTCCACGATATACTTGAAAAATTTCATGCAAAACACAGCTACGTCACACAACTGAATTTTTTTTCTTACTCTCAGAAGCCATCAGTACCGTAACCATATCAGCCGCGCCTAAAAGAACAATAATTCCAGGATACCGAAATCAAAATGATTGACGACATCCTTTTCGAAGCTACAGGTTAAATATTGGCCCACAATCAAACCCTTAATATTAGCCTTCTAAGACCTCCTGTATAAATCTAAAATCCTCTCTGCGAAATCTTCCGCAAATCTGTTGCATTTTTACGAGTTGTGAAATCAAAATGGAATCTTTCTACGAACTTGGAGGTAAAAAATATATTTTTGCCACATATAGCAATAAATACGTTTTATTTTTATTTTTACACATTCTGAAGTTAACCTGGATTGTGTCAGGAGAATGGTGAAGTAGATCTGGGCTATCTAAAAAAAATATTTCTCAAATAAATCTGAAATATTTACTAATCCGTTAGCATACCAGATTTTTTTTATTTTCTTGCGAAGCCTGGGGTCAATTAATTTTTCTCTTACTATTCTCTATTTCGCCAGAATTTTTTTTAATGACCTGAGAGAAATTTGTCTCTAGAATCTATTACACAAATTTACGCTTAAAAGCAATAGTACCAATCCGAATTGTGTAATTATATTCTAGGCCGCATGCACTATTCCAGCTCAAAATCCAAGTGTTACCACTGACCATACTGAATTAAACTGGAATGTCACTAATAATGATATTGCAAGAAAGCGGTATTAATAATATTATGAATTCAAGTGTTATCAGTCCTAACATTTAATCAAGGTGGTATCAGTACTAATACTGAATCAGTATTAGTACTGATTCATAACACTTTTATTTAATCCATATGGAGTTCTTTTATTACTAATAATTCATTGGTATACAACATGCAGTCCTAAACCTAAATTTCAACAAATATTTCAAAACCCAGAAACTCAAAAAGGCATCATGCTATTCTTAAAGTCTTAAGAGTACTACCTGGAACGTATAATGATAATCTTATTTACTAATAACAAATGAATTTCCATAATACCACCGACATACAGGTATTTCGTAGATTTCACCGACATACAGGTATCTCGTAGATTTCAAACAGAAAAGGTACCATGACATAAATATACATGAACCTAAAATTTACGGAGAACCATTCATAAAAAAAAAATAATAATTATAATAATAAGTCAACCTTAAGCTTGAAATACAAACCACACTCTGGATATCCACATGGAATCATGAATCATGACATGACGCTACAGTTGTCTAAAAGATTTTTGGGGAACTATCTCTTTTCATATATATATATATATATATATATATATATATATATATATATATATATATAATATATCTATAAAAAATTATACCCATGCACAAATCAGGAATTTGGAAAATATGAGATACGCGCGTTCTTACCACAGAATACTGAATCCGAAGGGTTAGTATTTAATTCAACCTAAAAGAAACGAAATACGACTCATAATTCAATGCGAAGAACATGTACTATACCTAAAATTCGGCTATTCAAATAAACATAAATATCAGGTAAAAAAAGTTTTGCCTTTGTCATAAAAAAAATCCATAATGCAATTTCGAGAAAACCCATAATGCAATTTCGTCAATACCCAAAATTCCATAACTAGCAATATCACCGAGCTCAAAAAAATATGTTTATATTTTCTATACTTTATTATTCTTATATTAACAGCACTGTAACATTACACCTACGATATAAAAATAATTCCTGGATTCCGGAACACTAAAAATTATTCATGACGTCCTTTTAGAAGCTACGGATTAAATATTGGCCCACAATCAAACCCTTAATATTCATAGTAGATACGCCTTCGTTAACAACAATTCTAGGATACGGGAAGCCTAAAAAATTACCGATGACATTTTACAAGTTCCTTATTTAATAACAGCCCATAATTAACCTCTTACTAGTGACCTCTAACGATCTCTTAGTAAATATGGAAGCCGCTTTACGAAATCTGACGTAAACTGTTACCTTTTTACGACTTTTGAAATCAAACTTGAATCTTTATGCGAACTTTAATGTAAATCTGACTATTCAAGATATCTTGAATAAACCTATAAGAATTTTTTTTCTTTTTGGCAACTTCTGAAATAAAACTGGATTTTTTGTATTACGAACTATGAAGGCGGATCTAGTCAATCTGATTAATGTTGAATAAACTAATATTTTTTTTGGCAACTTCTGGAGTAATCCTGGAATTTATCTTGAGAATTATGATAGGAATCTGGACTATTCTACAATATATCTCAAATAAATCGGGAATATTTACCCATCCTTAAACACTTCAGTATTTTTATTTACTTCTGAAGCAGATAAATTTTTGTCTACTGTTCTGTTTCGCTAGGATTTCCATTTTTTTTAATCTCTTCAAAGGAATTCGTCTAGAATTAAAGACATTCCTAACAATCAGATTATAATAATTAGTGTGTGTGCCGCATGCACTATTACAGTTCAAAATCAAAGTGTTACCATCGACGATACTGAATTAATCTGGTATCAGTATGAATTATCAAAGAGCCCATCAATACTAATACTGAAATAAAACGGTATCAATACTAATATTAAATTCAAACCGTATCAATACTAATGCTGAAATCAAACCGTATCAGTACTAATACTGAATTTAAACGGTATCAACGTTATAATGATACTGAATTCAAACGGTATCAATACTATACTAGTAAGTACTGAATTCAAACGGTATCAATACTATACTAGTAAGTACTGAATTGAAACGGTATAGTACTATACTAGTAAGTACTGAATTCAAACGGTATCAATACTATACTAGTAAGTACTGAATTCAAACGGTATCAATACTAATATGAATTAAGGCGTTATCAATCCTGATATTTAATGGGAGCGTTATATGTATTAAACTGAATCCGTTATCAATACAGGCACAGTCTCGAGTCGCATTAAATATACACTTAACATAGTTTAGCTAAGAACTTCCTAAATTTACCAAGGACTACGACAGCAGACGTCACCATTATGAAACTAATATAGAAATCGAGCTTTTTAAATGCAATTACGACCCTAAAGTTACTTCATATAGGCATGCTAAGTACACCAAAATGCTTTTGACCTACCTTGGTTTTGCTTAATAAAATCATAATAATAATAACCTACCTGGATTATGAACATTTAAGTAACAGCTTAAAAGCTTTCACGGATTTAGAAACCAGAGAATGAGAATCATAACATGTAAATAAAATAACAAAATAGCATGCCACGAATACGAAATGAAAGAGCAAGCAAATTTGGAAAATAAAAAACAAAGAATGCTTACCATGATTCACGCCTTCTGCAATCATACAGCGATACATATAATGCATATAATACGTACCTGTCGAGGAAAATAATAAGTCTTAATAATTTCTATATACACAGAATATTCGAAAACCTATGGCAGTAAAGGTATGTCTCTGTAACATCAAAATCACGACTGTTTATATTATCTTTAATGATATTTTATATTTCATAAGAACAGTCTGTGCCTCGTACACTATGAATTATTTCACAGCCTAAGATAAAATTCTGCCTAAAAGGTGGACAGCTTAAAAGATTGCGCTAACCTTGTCAATACGAATTAACTTCTAAAAAAATCTGATTTCTCGTTATTTGTTGCCAGGAAAGGCAGATAACTTACAAATCAAGTTTATAATCAATTCCAAAGCACCGGTTTTTTATATATACGTTCAAGCATGAAAAATAATCAATCTAGGTTAAAAGTCATCAAAATATTCTGTTGAAAATATTCTGTTGGAAATACTAGTATGTACAACAGAATAAAGACAGACCTCTGCATACACATATAATCACTAGGTCTCGATAATGTGGTTATTCTCATTGAAATTCAAATAATGCTTCATAGAATAATTTTCTATTCGCATAATTGTTTGAGTTAACAAGATCTACTGCAAACTATAAAACTAAAAGTACATCTCAGGAAAGAGTCAGGAAAACACCACCTTCCTGATAGGTACTTAGGGGACCTATGGAATGTAAAAAATATAATTACTATGTAATTCCTGGATTTAATGGCATATTACACGACTAAAGCAGTAAACAAAAAAATGAGCACCGTTAACATAGCCGAAGAGCGTGTTTTAGTTTACTGTAAAAGAAATCTATTGAGACGGCTATTTTTCTGTCTGCCGTAAGATCATACGGCTGCGGCTAGAGGGCTGTAAATTGTTATGTTGAACATCCACCCGCAAATCATCAAACATACCAAATTGCAGCCCTCTAGCCTCATTAGTTTTTATATTATCTAAGGTTAAAGTTAGCCATGATCGTGCGTCTTGCAGCGCTATAGGTACCAACAACACAGGCCACCACCGGTCTGTGGCTGCGAGTTTAATAAAGCATTAGCATTATACTATTTACAGAAAACTCGATTGCTCCGAAAAGCAGCCAAGGTAATCCAACAGGCACTTTTATACAAATAAAGGTAGTCTATGACATTTTTCAAAATATAAAATACGCAGCAGGGTCATGTGATATGTTGATAAACCACGTATCAAAAATCAGTTGACACTCGGTCACTGATACAGTATCAGATGACGGGCGTTTTTCCATATTAGTCATATTCAGCTTTGAAAAATGCAGAATACATGGAATAAAAAATTCCAAATAAGCATGCCATTTTCATATAAAAAGCTGCATAATCTCTATGGCATTAAGATCAGTATTTTACCTATTTGACTCGGGTACTTTACTGATGAAATAACAACGAAATTCTAAGAAAGCGCAAATTCCTAATATCACCCGCAAAACACCCATGATAAATGTCCACATTTCACTAACACCATTGATGAAAAAATATTATGAACTACACGGTCTACGTGCATTATACACAAATTTGTTTTTTATGAAGCTACAGTAAAAATCACTACAAGGAAATCACTACCAATGTATCACAAATAAATATTATAATATTCTGTAATCATACGACGCTTGAGTGGAAATGAAATAAAACAAATAAAGTGTCAGAATTATGAAGAATTAAAAAAGCTGAAGTGGTAAAGTAACAGCCTGGAAATAAAAAGATCAAGCTATTAACACTGAATAAAATATAAACTTCTCTCTCATACTTTTTTAATGAGTGAATATCACTAAGGAAAAATTTATTACGATAACATGATAGTCGAGATGCCAATTCAACGTGCACAATAGCCACTAAAGAGGTAAGAAGTGTGCAGGTGTGTTTCTGTGCATATATATATATTAACCTTATTCTTTAGTCACGGTGGCTCTATCAATAGTACTCTTTAACTACACAGTATAAAAACCATACCGACCTCCTATTCAGTTAGTCAGCTAACCATTTCATAATATACGTACTTCCTTAAATAGTGCTAAAAATTTCACCATCCAATGTTTCTTTAAGACTGCAACCCACTCTAAAACACTAATTTATCTCTCATTTCTGCAAATCTTTTTTTAATGCACTTTGTCATACAGGTAGGTTTCTAAGCCTTTCAACTTTCTTATCCCTTACACAATTTTTATACCATTCCTTTCAAACACTTCTACTAGTTTTCTCTCATTCACTTTCAACCCCCATTCATTTATTTTATAAACTGATGACGGCAATCCTTTAATATTTCCTAACTTTGGCTACCACTGACAACCACCTCTAAATCTTTTGCAAAGGCATTGTTACTCTTCTAGTTTTCCTTATTCTGCCATTCAGCTTTTCTCTCTTCTATCACCATCTACAACTTAAACTGCCAGAAACTACACATTCAACGCCTTTCATTCTTTAGCCATTCATACCAAGATTATTCTTTCAACTTCCTGGCATCCATTTATATCTGTAACCATCCTCTTGATGCCATTCCCTTTCAGCTATCTGCTCTAACAATCACAAAATCTTTCACTATTTTCCTCGGCTTCTCTTCACTAACATTAGATTCATCTACAGATACTTACAAGTTTTCGCTCCATTTACAATAGACTTTCTTATTCCTCAGAAGCTCGCTTTCATCTCCTTACCTTTCCCTGACTTCCTTTGTTAGTTCATCCACAAATAAATTAAGACAACCATGGGGAAACTAAATATAAAATTTCCCTGTAAACATAATGTATCTATTTTGTGTTTAGACCCACTTTCACGCAGTACCAGTCACTCTCCCCACTGAATATTCTACCACAAGCGTTACATATCATAAAATCTTCTGATCTCACTCACTACATATCCTTCTATACCAAACATGTTCAACAACCCCCGTCTTCTAGTCTATCCATTTTTTAACTCCTTCTAGTGTCACATACAAGAGATGCGATTTTGGTCCGATTGGTAAGAATACCGAGGCCTCTAAACGTGTAACTGAACAATTTTCTTATATACTCTGCTTTACTTCCGACTTTTTTTTCCCCTTTATTTTTTACTTCGCATAGCTATCCAAAATAGCCTGAGTTACAGCTTTCGTTTGAAGCCAAGGTCACTTGCTAACTTCACTCGCAGAATAATAGTAATTTATTTAATAACAGAAACATCGAATCCCTAATAAGAACCACTCGTATGGTTATCTCACATTACCAAACAAATATCACTTGTGTGTAGATGGTCAACTAACATTGAGAAAAAACAATATGTATTAATAAATTCATGTTACCATTAAGTAAAAAAATTACAATACCCACTAATAAAACATAAAACACAATAAAAAAAAATATCACTTGTGTATAGATGGTCAACGAACATCGGGGAAAAAAACAATATTGTTATAATAAATTCATGTTACTATTAAGCTTTATAAAATTACAATACCCATTAATAAAACATAATAAAACATAATAAACCAGGTGAAGGACTGCCTAATATTTAAGGCTCAAAGTTTGTGATTTTTCATATATTACTTGATACAAATTACACCCTTCGCTGTGACATGCAATGGGTACAGTGCTACGACTGACTCTTACTAACAAATTCATTTATGACTAAAAATAATGTCAAATGCTCATATAAGGTATTTTTAGAAGGCGGAACCGCTTTGCTGATGGCTAGCTTACCATTCTTGGAACACACCATGAAAATACAAAGTAACCTATTGTCTATAAGGAATTTTATGATTCTGTATTTTTTTTTTTAGATGATTATCTATGCAAGTATTCCCTTTATTTCAATTATTTTAAGAAGGATATTTATCCAGTATCTTTTTATAATCACACACACACACACACACACACACACACACACATACATATATATATATATATATATATATATATATATATATATATATATATATATATATATATATATATATATATATATATATCAAATGGATTTGATATATGTGGCCTAATATTGGAGAGGATAAAAAGTCACGTGTGAATTAGGTACAAAACTATCACACACACACACACACACACTATATATATATATATATATATATATATATATATATATATATATATATATTATATATATATATATATATATATATATATATATATATATATATATATATATACCTATATATATATATATATATATATATATATATATATATATATAATATATATATGTATATGTATGTATGTATGTATTACATACATACATACATACATACATATATACTAAGCCAGGTCAACGTATTAATTATTATTATTATTATTTATCTATTCAGAAAATGAACCCTATCAATATGGAACAAGCCCACGGGGGTCACTGATGTGAAATTCAGTCTTCCACGAAATATGGTATTCATTAGCAAGAATTAACAGAAAGTAAAAGGAAATACAGAAAGAAGAGTTCAGTTATGAAAAAACAAATCAACGAAATAAGTAAATAGATAAAAATGTAAGTAAATTTTTAAAATGCAAGGAAAATAACCTTTCCAAAGGGAACTGCTCTAGGACACCAACTTTAACAAGGATGATAACTTGTCTTTGTGTTGGGTTTGACCACTGGTGTGTTGTTCAGTGTCTGAAGACTGAGTAACCCAGACAAAAGGCATAATTTTCGGCCCATGACTGCATAGGTTCAGCTATTTATGCTAATTCCTTTGAGTGGGTGTTTACAAGATACAGTGAATTCGTTATTAATTGGATATTTGTAGGTTACTGTTTAAAGGCATAAAAATACCATGCGTATCATGAATAACCAACTAACATAAATTCGAATATATATCTAAATATACATTTCTTTTATTTTTACACACACAAACGCACACAGACACACACACACACACACACACATATATATATATATATATATATATATATATATATATATATATAGTATATATATATATATATATATATATATATATATATATATATATATATATATATATATATATATATATATATATATATATATTAAATACACAGATACGTACATATGCATATACATATTGTATAACTATATATATTATATATATAAATATATATATATATATATATATATATATTATGTATATATATATATATATATATATATATATATATATATATATATATATATATATATATAATTCGAGCTACAAATGTCCTTTAATATCTAATTCGCACTACCTTGGAATTGACACATATATATATATATATATATATATATATATATATATATATATATATGTGTGTGTGTGTGTGTGTGTGTGTGTGTGTGTGTGTGTGTATGTATATATATGCTTATATGCGTAATGTGTGTGCGTCTGTGTGTGGGGTCAATTGGTAGCGACCTAGTATTTTCTAAAGAGAAATCAGGTGCAATTCGGACGCGAGTAAAATATTTATATGCGTGTGCACACACATATATGTATATAATGAGTACGTGTGTATATCTACATACATACATGAATACATACCAGAGGCCGTTTTGATTTCGTAAGGTGTCTGAGAAATTATTGGTGATTTTCGTATCCACAGTATACCATTATATTATTTATGCTGCTACGTTTTTGTCTTACCTTGTAGTGTTTCACAATGTCTACCGTATTTGTGTGGAACTTTATATAACTTACTTCCTCTAACAAATTAAAAATAAATAAAAATATAAAATTTCCCTAACAAATTTATTTGTTTTGCGCTTTAACTTACGTCAGATCTTTTGTAATTGATATATACTGCAAAGAGACTGAATTCTTTTTAAGACTGTAGGTTTTGGCGTTTTCCGTGATTTGGAAATTATAGTAGTACAGGTTGCTGAGGTCCACTATTTCTTTTATGAATTACAGTGTCTAGAGGGGTCTTTAAATCCTAAAGACATAGACTGTTTAATATAATCTTAGCATTCAGTAAACGCTTAAATTCCTATTTCCTCCACAATGCAGATATATATATATATATATATATATATATATATATATATATATATATATATATATATATATATATAATATTATTTTACTGCGTGTAGTGATGAAAACCATTCCTGATGATAAAAAATATGCCCCAGAGTTATTTTTAGTCAATCTAGCATAAGTAATTCGTGAAAACAGACAAAAATATATTTTAGAAACTACGGGAAATTTAGAACGAAAATTTCTTCACCGAAATGTTTACGAGTAAAAAAATGTGATCGTAATATGAAAAACTTACTTCATATTTTGGTATACTTATACTATTAACATTAGTTTTGTCCAGACATTGCAAAATAGGAATATTGGCTGGAGTATAAATCCTTTCATAAAAACGAACAACTGATACGCAACATTCGAAAAAGTACCTTTTAGAACGCTTCTGTGACTGTACTTAGCTCCAAATCAGAACTAAAGTAGATTGATATGTAGTATTACTTAGCTCCAAATCAGGAATAAAGTAGATTGATATGTAGTATATGTTTCAAAGTGCCGTTTTTCTTTGTAGAGGTCAAAACACCCTTTAACAATTGGTTTCCATATACTGATATTTTGATATAGTTATACAGTTAGATTCTGATAAAAATACTTAACTGAAAACCATTATTTACATACTTATTCATGAGCATCTCCCAAAGCAATCAGTTGTTCTCAATATAACATACAATTCTAATCGACAAAAGCACTTTAGATATAGAAAACACAAATAAATGTAAATCCCTACAAACAATAGGAAAAATAACTGCTTATGAATGCCTCATTTCTGCAAGCATCCAATTTTTAAGATGATCGTTTGGTTACGATTTTAATTTACAATGATTTAGTTTCTGCAAGAAACCATTTTCAAGAAAATCGTTTGATTACGATCTTAATTTATGGTAATTTTCTGCAAAAATCCAATTTTTAAGATAATCGTTTTGATTATGATTTTATTTCAGTTATTTATCATCTGCGAAAATCCAATTTTTAGATAATCGTTTGATTACGATTTCAATCTACAGCTATTTACGACCATAAAGAGCAAATATCATGAGAAACGAACAGACCCTACACTGGAAGACTTCTTCGGCCACCAAGCCGAAAATCATCAAATGGCCCGTTTGGGCCAATCAATTATGCGGAAGTGGCCCGCGCGGGGACACCACGCGGAGACACAGTGACCGTGTCGTCGTTTCAAATTTCGTGAAGTGGCCCGACTTGACCCGTGTCCCTTTGCAGCAGCGCCGAGTTCCGTGTGCTCGGAAGGGGATGATGCACACCTCATTAATGATGGACTGGACCAGAATGCATTAGGTGAGAGGCAGCCCAAAATCCTCCCCTGAGTCCTACTGATCAATCCTGCAATGCGGCTCCGTCGAAATTTAATGAGATTCCGTCTGACGATTCGTGTTTAACCCAGACGTGACTGGATTACAAGGCCGGGGATTTTGGCCTGACAAGGATTTCGTCTTCAAGGCATACACTAATTATGCCTCCGGTTGATTTATATTTCGGGTTGGGGTGTATATATATATATATATATATATATATATATATATATATATATATGTGTGTGTGTGTGTGTGTGTGTGTGTGTGTGTGTGTGTGTGTGTGTGTGTTTATTATATATATACATAAAACACGGTTTCTTTCGTCCCTCTGCGTACAACTGCAACAGTTTAACCTTTGTCAAGGGAAGTTTCACGTACTCCTGATACATTTCATTACCTATTGCAATAAAAAAAAAATACGCGCGACAGTAACAAGAAAACAGTTGATTTCATCAAATCAATTTGTCAAGTGTCTAAGTAAGATTCCTATAAGAAATTATGAAGTGCATTCTGTTTGGAACCGGTAACGTTGTCCTTAAAGTGATTATGAATTTCATTAAACATCATGTCTGGCTATCAATCTCTTTATCAGACACTATGACATTAAAAATTAATTCTTGGCAGCCTAGTTTAGACGATCATACGCCAGAAAAAAAAAATTCTGGCCGAAAGCTGGTAAGATTTAAAATGGAATAAGAGGCCTGGAGTTGATTTTGGAACCTGAAATTGACCAATGTCTTCTTTTGGTCTGAGTCTTCTTGCTTGAGGATTCACTGTCACACATCACGTTTATTCGATTCACTAACTGTCATCAGAGCACCCTATTCTGTGGAAGTTGCCGATGATGTAAAATGATAGTTTGGTTTGTTTCATGAAAATTTGCAAACAATAATATTAAAAATGATAATGAGGAGCCTGTCATAAGAATAGCAATAATGAAAAGCCTATCATTAAAATTCCCATTAAATTGAAACTCTAAATCGTAATCATTGCAATGGTCACACCATTTATTTAAAAAAGTGTGTCAAATAATTTAGATACAGCAAAATGATACCATACAATACACTGCCTAGTAGCCAAATCTCCCTACGATTTTTGTCTGATAAGTGTTCATCTGTCTCTAGAAAATGTTCTACACTTTCGGCTCGTTATTCCAGATGAAAATTTCTTCTCCAGTTAAACACAAAGACAGTTTTCCTGAATAAGTTATATTTTGCATCTAATATTCTTTCGGTTTTCAAGCAGCTACGGGTTAAAAGGCAAATTAGCTTTAAACGACAGGAACTGTGCTCCACACGTCATTTCTATGTAGGAATTTTCATGTGAGTAAATCAAAGCCAACATCGATACTAGCAGTCAACCATTATAAACTATTCTTGGAATGTTTTTTGTAACATACTTTTACTCTATTAACGTAATTAGACTTTACTCTGTTTAATAATAGTTACTTGAGCTTCGGCAGATCTAACAGTCTCAAAATTTACTTATATTTTTTTCAATATTAAGACAGACTATAATTCTAATCCTCAGATGATTTTCAAATTGATACCATAATCCTGTAAGCAGTACTAGTAAGTAAATACATTTCTACTGAAAGCTAAAATTCAAAAAATCCATCCTAGACTGTAAAAGCCTTTAAAAAATGCTAAGAAATTCACATTCTCGTCAAAAACAATGCGTAATGAAAATACACAATATATGTAGTAAACTATATCACTATGTAAAATATACAAGCATATATTTTACATAAGAATACTTTTTACTATATAATTGTGGATTTTTATTACACAAAGAAAATAATGCTAGTCTTCCGTTTACGAGAATAGTAATAAGCCTAAATCTGTGTATGTTTAAGTAACATTTGAATATTTAATATACGTCAGCTTTTAATTATGTTGAAAGTAACTTTACCTTATTGTTTCCCCATCTTACACCAAAATAGTTTCAGATATGTGAATAAATTACATATAGTTTGATAAAAGAAAAAAAATTGGTAATCACAAGGACCTATCAGTTAATGTGGGTGCCAAATGAAAATGACTGTCAAGATAAAAAACTGATAGACCTAAGACACCGCGATTATCATTGCTAACAAAGATTTGCTTACCATGGCTCTTAGTATTTTAGATTATATACAAAACAGTTTTTCTACAAAGATATACGTGTTAAAATTGCCTACTAAATCAAGCAATCTGAAGGACTGAAAACCTATTATTGAACATGATTTTAGATTCTTGATAAGATTCTATTTCTAAAATAACTTGCAATACATTGCATATTAAGTTTTAGCCTGTGGAAGGTTCGCATGCATAGCCATTTAAAAGGTTTCCAGACAAATTGCTATAAACCTTGAAAACTCCATAGCGTGAAGATTTCAAAACACAACAGCTAGGAAACTGCAGAAGCTAAATTACGAGAGGCTGTTTAGCTGTACACTAGAAGGCTTAAAAATTTTAAACACTGGTGACTAAAAATAGTTACCCGTAAAAGCCCTAAAAACTTTCAGACATATATCTCTTGTAATTTAGAGGAAAACCTTCACTGCCTAAAGCTGCAATGAAGTTTCAAGCGAAGTCACAAAAGGCTTACACCTTTGAAAAGTCAGCCAACATTACGTATCACGATCCAGTCAATTTGTGTCCAGCAAATTAAACAAAAATCATCCTCACACATCAGATTTTTAGTAATTTAAAAATCGAATACCAAAGGGCTGGGACAACTTCATTTACCGATGTCTAGACGAAACTTCAAGACAAAAAAAGTACCAGACAACAAATAAACAAATAATAAAAATCCCTAAATGGAAACAGCTTAACCATGAGGCAAACAGACGAATAACTAAGCCTGGCAATAGGTATTTAGTGACGTTAACTGAATGGGATTTCTGAAAGCAGATATTAAGTAACTATGGAAGCATATGTTACCCCGCTATATGCTTAATGCATACTCTTTATAATTATCAAAGGTTAAGTATACCCAATCTATATGATCTTCAGCAACAAACAGAGTATAGCTAGATCAGCGAGAGTATACGAATGTACATAAGTGCAATTGTAATTCAGTACTAAAAAATATTTTCAAATACTTTTCTTACCATGGATAATACTTTGGTGCCAATGATTTTCAGCAATAAAATAATTTTAATATACTTATCTTAACATGGATAATACTCTGATAATAGGTTCATGTGACTACATTGATAAGAATAATAATATCTCCTATATCTTGAATAATAAAGTAAAAAGCATGCAATAATTTACAAAGCACTTATTCAAAGGCAGATCAGCCTATATGAACAGTCCAAAAAGGACGAAGAGAAAAGGAAAGCCAGTTAAAGCAAGAACAATTGCAAGGAATTCCAGAGGAAACCAGTTACAAGAGACTTTGTTCAAAAAGGACCAGAATCAAGGGCTAGTCCAAAAAGGTCAGAGGTAAGGCGCTAGTTTAAGTAAGACCCACTTACAGGGACAAGTCCAAGGAAGACCAACTGACCGGGAATAGTTCAAGGAAGACAAACTGAAAAGGACTAGCCCAAGGAAGACCAATAACACCAGACTTAGTCCTAGAAGGACCAGAAGCAAGGGACTAATCAAAGGAAGACCAATGTAAGGGGCTAGTCCACCAAGGACTAACGGAAGGGTATACTAGTCCAGTGAAGATCAACTGCGAGAGACCTGGCCAAAGAACCAAAAGCAAGGGACAATCCATCGATGTGATGACCTGTCAATAGGGAATCATACGCATAGACCAAGCTTAGGCATGGCTAATTCCCAAGGATAGCAACAGAGCTCTTCATGAAATTTATTTTCGGAATACTGCCTATGTTATGGACCCTTAAGGCTACAGCTGACTTTCTTGAAAACATTCGGGAAGACTTCCTTTCTCCTCATATCATTTAGAAGAGTTGATACTTATTCGAATTCCAATAGTTTCATATATTTCGTAAGCTTAATTTCTTTATTCAAACAGGTATGAACGAAAGCAGCCTACAGAGAATTAAATTAAAATTAACTCTGAGAAACAAAACCCTTCAGTAAGATACTGGCCAAGATACTAGCATGCCATAATACTTTCAGTACAATAAATTCAGAAAATAAGTACAATATATTGCAAAAATTTACTTACTCCGGGCATAGACCTATAATGATCTTCGTCATTTTTATGGTGTAAAACCTTGAATGTTCTTTGTCTATTTTTAGAACTTGACCATTTTAACTATGGCATAGGGAAATCAACTAAATTTTGCTCCATTGCTTACACACCCTAATGTCTACAAATTAGCGTTGCAAGAATTATATTTATAGATACCAACTACAATACTTGCATGTGGCATCCTACATATAAATGCTATATGTAACTTTACACATACACAAACATGGATATAATAATCTATGATCAAACATAAAGATGAACTTTGCCTGATACCGTTTTTATAACATGATATATATATATATATATATATATATATATATATATATATATATATATATATATATATATATATATATATATATATATATATATATATATATATATATATATATATATATATATATATATATAATTTGCATGTTATCAAAACGGTATCAGGTAAAATTTATATTCTTGTTTGATCATAGATTATTATATCCATGTTTGTGTATGTGTAAAGTTACATATAGCATTTATATGTAGGATGCCACATACAAATATTGTAGCCGGCATCTCCGAATATAACTCTTGGTTGAAGAAATTCGTCAGTCGTTTTACTTACCAACCGACCAGGTGTTGAAGCAACGAAGCATACATCACCACGAAATTTAGTTTACTTGCCTATGCCAGAGTTAAAATGGTCGAGTTCTAAAAATAGACAGGAGCATTCAAGATATTTATACCATAAAAAATTACAGAGCATTTAATTTCTACGGCCAGAGGAAGTAAATCTTTGCAATATACTGTACTAAATAGTTTACTAATTTATTGTTCTGAAAATATTTTGGCATACTAGCAATTTAGCCGGTATCAAACAGAAGGGTTTTGTTTATGTATGTATGTATGTATATATATATATATATATATATATATATATATATATATATATATATATATATATATATGTATATGTGTATATATATATAATATATATATATATATATATATATATATATATATATATATATATATATATATATATCTGGCGTAAATCAACAGAAAAAGATTAATATAAACATTTGTACCACAAGGAAAACTGAAGCAAAGGAAATCCATCTTTAAAATAACTCATAGAAAATGGCATAAATTTACAGCATATATGCTAGCGAAAGTACCAACGAATCTACAAAAGCTAGGAAAATAATATTCCTACATCATTAGCAGGCGTGCGTGGGGCCAGTTTAGGGGAGAGCAGGGGGGGGAAAGGCAGTAAATTTACCAGTGTATGAGGTCAAATTCATTTTAAAAATCTAGTTTCTCTATGCAGGAGATTTCACGCCTTTGCCATAGGCCCAGGTAGGCTGCATTCCCCAAGATCTATATATTTTACATCTTTATATTAATACAATACTTCTTTATGCCAATCTATTCCATTTTCAATTTTGATCAATATAAAAGATGTCTCAATACTTACATGGGATTTCATACACATCCTTTAGCATTGTCGAAGAGCTATTTTAAAGTGCAGTTTCATTGTGTTACTGTACTTAAATGGTATATGTTTAAGTAGTGATTCATTGTATTACCGTACTTAAATATATTTAAGTGCTGCTTCATTGTATTACCGTGCTTAAGTATTACATTTTCAAATGCTGCTTCGTTGTATTTCTGTACTTAAATGTCATTTTTAAGTACTGCTTCATTGTACTACTGTACTTAGATTTCATATAACTATTAAGCTATTAAGATTGGGACCCTCTTAGAAACTATAACTATACCACAGTGCAAGCAGATTTTTAGTGTTGTAAGTTTCCTTGTTGTTGAATTAAAAGTCCTTTTTGCCCCTCTTAATGCACTAGCTCATAATCAGGATTACTGCAATTTCTTGTTTACACTGAGGACTACAAATACGCAATACTATTACAGGTAGAGATGTAGTCTGATTTGTTCACCTTAATACTTTGGCCACAATAAGATGTATATAAGTAGAAATATTGGCAGGTCGTCTGTATGCATTTTATAACATTCCTGTTGTGTATTAAGCAATCAAAAAGGGATGAGATACGGTCATTTTTCATTTTCTTAGCTAGTGAAATTTATTAATGAAACCAATCAATTTTACTATCCAAGTATTTATATTTCAGTTCCATTAATAAATACGTCATCAATGTATCTTCACCAAATTACATTGCGTTGAAAGCTTTGAGTTTGAACCTTGAAATAAAACCAACTGTGGCTATAGGGCTGCAATTTGCTATGTTTGATGATTGAAGGGTAGATGTTCAAATGCCAATTTGCGGCCCTCTAGCCTCAACAGTTGTTATGATTCGAGAGCGGACAAGAAAGTGCGGACGGACAGACAAATAACCATCTCGATAGTTTTCTTTTACAGAGAGCTAAAGTATGAACAGTTAAATAACTTTCTCACTAGTGTACATAGCTTATGAATCATTACTACCTGGGTAACGTTTTGAGTAAAGGACTTCTCTCCTAGATTACAGCCACAAGAGTGTGTGTGTGTGTGTGTGTGATATTTGCAAGAGAAAATGAGCACGGAAAATTAAATTATCGTAGATTGACAGTCGACACGTCTATTGGATTTTAACTAAGATCCTAATGTCGGATTAACCATTAATAGACGAAGAATGTTAAAAGAGCTTTAGAAAATGCAATATTTTGTGTTTTGAAACTTTAGAAAATGCAATATTTTCTGTTTTGAAGCTTTATAAAATACAATATTATCTGTTTTGAAGCTTTAGAAACTGCAATATTTTATTTTTGAAAGAGAAAATAACTTAGCTGAAGCAACACAATTATTTTGATAAAAAAAATTTTTACTGTATCAAATGATATCTTAAAAAATATCAAAATATCTAATATTTTCAGTAATTGTATTATTGATGGAGTGCTGAAAAATAACCTTGTAACCCAGTGACAATAATAGAAATTAACCTAAAATAAGAAACGTCTAATATGCAATTTTATGCATTTTACCATTAAGTGTTTTCGATTACAATATGAACAGGACTAAATTAATTTCATAAACCAAACCAAAGTATCTTACAAATAGCCTAAGTGACTAGTTCAAATACTTAGGCCGATAGACCACTACACCACAGTATTGAAACAAATTTGTTTTTATTTTGTAATTACCAAAATAATTGAGTGACCTTTAAAGGAAGTTCTAGTAAATCTCCTAATCAGACGAATTGCCCAAATATGACTTGCCCTCGCCTCTCAATGCTATTTAATAAACTCGGTAAATGTACCTTTTAATAAATAGGTTATACGAAAATGTGGTATTTCAGAGGGAATACACTTCTAGCGTAACATACTTTATATGGAGTTTATGGTAACCTGATGATGACCGTTTATCTTGCGTAAAGGTGTATTATAGTGTTAGGCTGTTGAAATGCTTCGTATCTGGCCTGTTTATTTTAATATTACTGAACTATAATACAAAACCGAATTTACAATTAGCCTTATTTGTATTTTCGACTGGACTAGATGTTCGATACTACCGTTTAATGTAGTGAAGTGCATAAAATAAAATATAATTTATGACACTATCGAAACCAAAAAAAAAAATATATTTCTCAGAATCTTAAGTTAAAAGTTAAATTATCAGTATAATCTTCCATGTTTTTAGCTGAAGAAAGTTCGATATGTTTGTGAAAACCTTAAGCCACTTGTAAGAAAAAAGCAAAAGGTAGCAGAAGCCTACTTAGGCAAAGAGTAATTGCTTAAGGTCTTATGAATTAAAATAATCACCGTTTGCTACCTTTTAATAAAAAGATTCCGAGCTTTTGCTTAGAGACCCAGCCACGTGCTACACATTTGTTTTAGACATTCCTAACAGGTATAGAGATAAATTGCAGAAAGCTCATTTGAGTTTTCTGGTTAATTTGGCTTTGATTACCAGTCATTTCAGGCAGAATGAGTTTAATTTGAATGAAATATGGAATTAGACAATTATGAATTCTTGAAATAAATGCCTCTTGGTTATCCTTAACCCCAAATCAAATAGTTTTCAAAAATTCTTAATTATGTTTTCGCCCTCCGTATACATATTACTAGAGGATGTGAATACTCTAGTAATATGTATAGTAATATGTATCTGATTTTAAAACAGCAGAAGCGCCGACTAATTATGTGATACCAAAAGTTATAATATTCCTGTGCAATTACTATATCAGCTATGGGAAATAGTATGAGTGTTTGTGGTACATGTAGTAGTAGTTAAGGACTGTTTCAGTTGTTGCAATAGTAGTGGTTCTTCTATCTGCTGCTTAGGTAGAGTATCTTATTAACGTAGATATAAGTGATATGTATATATTTATATATATATAATATTTAATATCTATATATTATATATATTATATATATATATATGTATATATAATTATATATAGACATATATATAATATAATATATATATTATATATATATATATAATATTATATACATATATAGTATTATACACACATATATATATATATATATATATATATATATATATTATACATACAGCCATTTTGATGAGTTTTCCTTTAACAAATTTAAAGAAAATCCGCCATCATTTGAGGTTCACTGGAGCGTCAAGTACCTCATCATGAGCTGCCTTAAACATTTGTAAGCTATTGCTTCGAAGTATAAGCAATTGCTAGGTTTTATTCATAGGAAATGAAGCAATTGCTGATAATTACTAAGCATTTGTTTGAACCTAACTATCAGCTGTAAGCATTTGCTACTAGCAAAAGCATTTGCTTTGTTTTATTCATTGGAAGTAAAGCAAATGCTGTACAATCCAAGCAAAAGCATTTGCTCAAGGTTTTATTCACCAGGGCCAAAGCTTGTGCTTAGTGTAAGGTAAGGAAAGAAACCAAAACATCAATGACATCTGTCAAAAACATTGTTAAAAACATATAGACATTTAAGGTATAGAGAGTTAGAAAAATTACGATACTAAAATATAAAACAAACATGAAATTATTTTCAAGGACAAGGAAAGAATCTTATGTTCAAAAAAGATTTTTGAACTTTTCGAATAGTAAATGCTGGTTTTACATACCACAAAAATGTTAACAATTAGGCAAATTCCCGAAATATTTTTTTAAAAATATAGCTTCTAAAAATTCCGGTACTAGAAATAAACCCATATGCAATTCCCCATACCTGTTTACTACTTGTCTCATACCATTCCATGTATGGCTTCCAAAAGATGTCTTGTCCAGAAAGAAAGAGAGAAAAAAATTGTACTCTAGGTTAACTCACCATATATTCTCAAATTAGAACAGATAGTCATAAACACCCAAGAATTGTTTAGGTATATATTTCCATGAATATAATTACCTACGACAACGATTTTATATACCTTTTTCTTATCGTTTTTTGGAAACTAGATATAGCTTAATTATTTAGATTTAAAAAGTATCCGCATCTATGAGGGTGTGGTTATCAAATATTTGCATCTGCATCCGCATCCGCAATATTCAAAGATTGATTTTTTCATCCACATACGCTACTACAAATTAATATATATATATATATATATATATATATATATATATATATATATATATATATATATATATATATATATATAATGTATATATATATGTGTGTATATATATATATATACATATATATATATATATATATATATATATATATATATATATATCTATATATATATATATATATATATATATATATATATATATACTATATATATATATATATATATATGTAAAAAATGTGACCAATTGTTTATATGAAAATACTCCCATGTTCCATATATGCACACACACACACACACACACACACATATATATATATATATATATATATATATATATATATATATATATATATATATATATATATTTCTGCAGTCTGCTCCTTAGCCTTATAATATATGTGTTAAAATTGCCCATGAAATGGTCAGTTGATATCAGTCCTCTTCTTAGTGAAAATACATTGTTTTTTCCGAGCTTTTTAAGAAAAAGCATGCAATAATAATGCCGGTATATACACATGTAACTATGTGCATCCAAAAGAACTTAAGCATGAAGCCAGCGAGGGGTAGAAGTTCCCCCTGAAGGTCAAAGAAGCAATAGATCACATGAGGGTTCTAGAGATTGGAGACAAGAATGTACTAAATTCCATATATACATATACATAAATTTACACATAATATACATACATACATACTCATATTATATAATATATATATACATATATATAAATATATATATATATATATACATATATACATATATATATATATATATATATATATATATATATATATATATATATATATATATATATATATATATATATATATATATATATATATATATATATATATATATATATATATGAACACTACATACTCATATTATATATTATATATATATATATATGTTATATATATATATATATATATATATATATATATATATATATATATATATATTAATTGTATATGTGTGTGCGTACACACACAGATATATTAGTACCCAGCTGATCTGATTACCAAAATAATGTTATAACTGGTTGGCAGTGTGACAGGAACCCTTAATCAACAGAGGCACAGGCAAAACAACAATTATTATATTTTTCAATAATAGTCATACAGTATATACATATTTTAATCAACAGAGGCCAAGGTAAAACAGCAATTATTATTATTATTTTTAAATAATAATCTTACAGTACATAGATATTTTAGTGCGTAAAACAGCTGAATGCGAACACGTTCATGTACACATGTATACATGAACGCTATCGGATTATAATGGGAGAACACTTACATAAGCTTTTAAGAAGTATATGTACATTGACCAATAAACAAAAATAATTATTAAGAAGAAACACTACTATCTCCTCAACACCTGCTCAAACAAACGGAAATATTCAAGCATCGCGCAGGCAAAAAACGAACGAAGTAAGTGATTGAAAGGGAAAAAAACAAAATAAAAAAAAACACAAGCCTTCCCATTTACGGATATTCTTAAAACATTGCGAAGGATCAATACAGCTCCTGCGCAGTCGAGGACGAAAACGTCGGTGCGTCTCACAACTTACTGGAAATAAAAAAAATACAAGGAGTTTTTTTCCTCTCAATTTCCGGGCGACGGGAAAAGCGCACCAAATATGGACCCGCTTATTAGGGACAGGTATTGACCAGCTTCCGCCGATATTTCTATTCTTTTTACTTTTTCCTCTTTTATTTCCTGTGACTGTTATTCTTTTTACTATCTTCTGAATGGTTTTCTGTACACAGTCGTCTTAAATTAATTCTGTCACTTTTTTTTTTTTTCCGTCCATGAGCCCGTCACTTTTCCCCGTCTTCCTTACATCGTCTTCTTAATTTAATTCTGTTTCTGTGGGTCTTCGCTGTTTTTTATTTCTGTAACTGTCATCTTTCTGACTTCAGAATTTGTCTGATAATAATACCTTTGTCCTTCTTCAGTGCTGACTCTCTGTCAATTTGCTTTATTTTCTTGGCCTCTGTAACTTTTCCAAATTCTGCCGAGTGATTTTTAATACATCACCTTAACTTAACCTTGTTCCTCTGTCAATTTGCGTTTTATCTTAATTTCATGCGTCTGTGACTTTTCCCTAACAACTGAACGAATTGCTTCCTTAATTTAATTCTGCTTTTCTGATACCCGTGCATTTTATCTTTCCATTTCCCCTGTCTCTTTATGTCTGTTTATGTCTATAAACCGTCAGGTATATTTATATCGTCATCTTGAATAAGTTGTCCGGGTTATCTTGCAAGATTTTTTTTTCTTACTTAACGTCAGTGCTTCTATAAAACGAAGTGTTGTCTTATGTCGCCATCCTTTCTTCAAGAGGACATAGCTTAAAAATGTAGTCTGAATTTTACTTTGTTTCCTTTTACCTACTTCATGAATCAAAACGATTTGCTGTTCATAAACCTAGAAATGATCCGTACAGTTCCTACTCGTCTGCTACTTCTTTTACTGTATATTTACCATTTAACTATATCTTTCCCATGAGTTTTAAATTTCCAACTATTTCACCCCCTTCTCATTCCACATACTACTTACTTTCTTCTCCACAGGATTTCACCTCTCTTACTTTCGCACTGAACGCCCATACTTCACTTCCATAAAGGGGAGCTGGCTCAACAATCCTGCATACATCCACCTCATTCCTCCACTGACATCTATTCCCTTCGAAATATTTTTCCCAGTTCATTTCTAAATTCGTTACTTCATTATTCTTTGATTCACATTTTCTTTCATCTTATAAGCAAAGTTCCTTGACTGTTAAAGGAGCATGCACGAAATAGCTGAAATCTATTTCATTAAATAATTACAATGGAGCAAGTCTCTTCAAACCTTTTAACAAACACACTTAAAACCTAAAACCCTCTTAAAAACTCCAAGCATGAAAGTAGAAAATAAATAAAGTCTTGACATTCATTAATGAGATCTGACATTGGACCAAAATACGCAGGACTGCGAAGTGCAGAACGCTTTCTCTCCACGAGAAATATATTATTCAAGATACATGCGGACTCGCCAAACATTCCTTTTCTCTTTTACCTCAAACAAATCCATAAATATATCAAGTTTCCATCACATACTTTTGAAAACAGATGCATCTTCATAAATACAATGTTACTGAATTATGATTTACACATACAAATAAAATCCTATACATAACATGGTAAAAACAAAGTCAAAATAAAGAAGCTCTCCGAATTACATTCTGATTGCTAAGGTTGATAGAACATAGTCTTCAGTTATTATGGCTCGCCACTCAGCGTCATCAGCATCAACATTTTTATGAAATCTAAATGATCTTAAGATTATAAAAAAAATCAGAGAGAAAGAAATCTGAAGCAAAGCAATCAGGAGGGAATAGGCTTCAACTTAGTTACCAAAAACCTGTTGATCTTAATGCAGAATATCATTATCCTTATGTATATATTCCAATTAGAAGAAATTATAGGACTATGCAATTTGTGTTAAATAAACTAACCAGGCGAGAGGGCATGTAAATATAAATGAAAATCAAATGAAAATACTTCAGTAAACATTCATTAATATATATATATATATATATATATATATATAATATATATATATATATATATAAATATATATATAATTATATTAATATATGCATATAATATATATAATATATATATATATATTATATATATATATTCATGAATGTTTACTAAAGTATTTACATTTGAGTTTCATTTATGTTTACATGCCATCTCGCCTACTTAGTTTATTTAACACAAATTGCATAGTCAAAATAAAAAAAGCACTCTGAACTACATTCTGATTGCTAAGGTTGATAGAACGAAGTCTTCATTTACTGTGACTTGCCTCTCAGTGACATTCATATGAAATATTGTAAAGTTTTATGCCAAATTTCTTAAATTTTGGACCCTGTAAGTCTCCCACTTGTTAATCATAATTTCATCAGGAATGACGTGGATTGCAGATCTATCTAAATTTAACTGCATAATTGAGTCTATATTCATTTGAGTTTCAAGTGTATTAGATCTGTTTCCAAGTACATCTTCTTTGATACTAACTCCGTTCTTAATCTCCTTTATATATATATATATATATATATATATATATATATATTATATATATATGTATAATATATATTATATGTATAATATATATATATCATATATATATATAATAAGTATATATTATATATATTTTATATATATATATATATATTTACATATACATATATGTAACATATATAATAAATTAAATAAAAAAAAAATATGTATATATAAATATATAAATATAACATATGTATGAATAAATAAATATATATATATTATTATATATATATATATATATATATTATATACTATATATATATATATATATAATGACATTAAGAACGGAGTTAGTATCAAGGAAGATGTACTTGGAAACAGATCTAATGCACTTGAAACTCAAATGAATAAAGACTGAATCTTGCAGTTAAATTTAGATAGATCTACAATCCACGTCATTCCTGATGAAATTATGATTAACAAGTGGGAGACTTACAGGGTAAAAAAATTTAAGAAATTTGGCATAAAACTTTACAAAGTTTAACTTTCTAATTAAAACCCATCATTAATACTGGGTATGAAAGGCATACACAATATTAGAGAATGCTAACCGAAAAAATATCAAAATTTTTTTTAATTTAGCGAGAAACGTCGAACGCTTCTGGGAACTCCTATATAATAACAAGAGAACTGAAACCTGCAAGATACCTTCTACTAAGTCTAGGACACTAAACTCTGTTTTTTTCCATCTGTCCATCCGCCTGTGGTGTTTTCGTATGGTAACACTGCGTCCCGGGCTTTAAATAATTACGCTATGTGTAAGTTTTAGGTAATTAAAAGGATATCTGGGTGTACATTTGCAACTGAAAAGTGTTTTAATAAATTACTGTATGCTAATTACAACGTTAATATTTTAAATAGGATATTATTATCATTGTTGAATGTAACTATCTAAAGCCCGGGACGCAGTGTTACCATACGCAAACACCACAGGCAGATGGACAGATGGAAAAAAACAGAGTATAGGCATATTAATTTGATAACACTGGAGCAGAAGCACAGACACCTACGAAAGAACAAATAATATTTATGTTCCAAGAAATCCAAAATAAACGTAAGTTCCTTAAATATTATAACTGTCTTAAATATTATAATGATTATGATGTGAATTTCAACAGAACCTATATGGAAATGCTGTGGACCTTTTGTAATAACGAGAACGCAGATACATTGTTCTAGAAAAATTTTCATCTACAAATCATAGCAGGTAATTAAGACAAGCTTCCCAAAAAATTTACGAAATACCCGTTGTGGAGATCAAGAACCGAAATTACTGTTCACTGTAATGATTTAGAACTGACGATAGGAGGTCAAGAAGTCCATAAATCCTTTCCTTTTATCACTGTCTAAACGACTGGTCTGTAACATGTGTAATAAAAAATACAAAATACACCAAATCTTAACGACTGGTCTGGAACATGTGTAATAAAAAATCCAAAATACACCAAATCTTCATTGAAACGTTTTGATTTTAAGGAAGAAGTACTACAATTTCTGTTGTAGAAACTATGCAACAGCAGAAAATTAACTGAGCAGATGAGAATTATAACAAGAAAATAGATTGTTTCGCAGATACTAATTATTATATTTCAGTTTAAGGAGTCTGAATCATTTGAAAGGCAATTAAATGATGGAGCTAATAAAAAATTTCTTTTGAAGGCTAATCGGAAAGCCTATAAGAGATAAAGATCATACAATAATGGTGTTGAGAACGACGCTTTCAAAATTCAGACACAGTTATTAGATACCTCTCTAAAAATGCACGATACAGAAATAGACAAGACTGTTGAATTTTCTGTGTCCTCTTTCCCTTTATTCTCATAGTACTTGTCTGATAACCTCCTCTTATGATAAGTATGTGAAACTGGTTGTCCTCTGCTATTCAAACATCCATGCAGTACGTATTAGCTAGCCTCTTCCCAGATTTACTCTGAAAAATATAATATTTTCTTCTTTATGTATCACCTTCATACCTTTTGGGTACCCTTCTCCAATAGTTATTCCGCAGATCCAGTCACTTTCTTCTTATCAAGTATCCTCACCTGTTGGAAGCATCTTCTTACATCTGTTTTGTCGAAGTAGACTCATTCTCTTCTCTTGCACCATCGTAGCACACCTGTTGGACTGCCACCTTCTACGCTTATTCTGGATAATCAGTGTTATTCTTGTATCCTCACAGCAACTGCTGGACAGCCGTTTCACAAATTACCTTTGCGGAGTTATCCTCCTTCTCTCACGTAGTTTAAAGCCTGTTAGACCCTCATTTCCTAAATAATTCAAATAATTCCATTGAACTGGGAATCCTTTTATTTTTACCTATTTTTGCAGAACATGCTGGGTCAACTCTTCCCATAGCTATCTCGTGGAACCAGTAACCTCGCCGCTTTTGTGCCTGTACGTAGAACCTGTTGGAAACCTTATATTGCTAACTATTTATTATTTTATTATGTAGGACATATTGGACTTCCTCCTTCCACATTTTTGTTTATTTAGAGAATTCGGTAATCCTCCAGTTGCAAGTTACAGGGACTGTTTCATTTCATTAACGATCAAGCTTATGAATTCCTTTTCTGCTTCTGGTTTCCCCAGACTTACAAAATTCCTTCCCTCTAGGTTAAAACTTCTCTTTTTCTTGTCCCCTTAACAACCTATACCCTTTCTTGTTTTCTCTTCTTCATATGTGGGCAAGATTTGGTAACCACTTTCACCATTCAATTTGCCTTTAGCACTCAAGAAAATGATTGGCAGACTGTATACTTTCAAACAATATTATTGCAGTTTATCAAGTTCTTTAAAGCGATCATTTCCTGTCTACATTATCAAAAATAACAATTATCTACTAGTAATCGCATTCCTTGAAGCGTAATTGGTTAGCTGAAAATTTGTAAAACAGATTTAGTTTGCAACTTAACAACTTTAGATCAAATTTGTCTGCAGTTTAACAACTATTTTTCAAGAAACACTATTTTCATTCTATAAGCGTTTTAAAAATAAACTTGGCCTCAGTCTATCACTTGTTTTAGAGCAAACCTGCTTGCAGTAAAGAGAACTCTTTGCTATCCAGTTAGTTTTAAAGCTTATAGACTGCGAACCTTTTAAACCTAAATAAACAGGTTTGTCTTTCAATCTCCTAAAAGCAAAAGTCTTTGCATTGTATGAACTTTTTAAAAGCACATTTTTTTTTTTTTCAAATCAAAACTTTTTGCAATTTACCAACTTCTTCACAGCAATATCATTTCAGGCTAAAAACAATATTGCTTGGAATTTTAAACTTTCAACATCAAACCTATTTTCCCTAAGTTTTTTTTATATGTTTTTAGTAATACTGGTTGTAATCTATAAATAAATACCAAATAAAATTATCAGCACACTAACACGATTTTAGATAAATTTTTCGTAGCTTGTCAAATTCTACAATGAACATCGAGCCGCCGTCTGTCAATAAATAATGCAAAGTTGTTTCTAAAGCCAAATTATCCGCAGTCTAATCATCGTCTGGAGCTATCAGTAAAGAAATTAAGTTTTATTTCAGAATTTATCGAGAGCTAACCAAGTATTTATCGAGAGGTAACCAAGGATATATCTGAAAATTTACGAATTTGATTGAGAAGTAATACGAATGAGAGAACAGAGACCAAAACTAAGAACTGTTACAAAATAAGCAACAAGACAAGGAAGAAAAACAAAATTAAGCAGCATTTTATTTCATATACACACTTTTTAAAGATACATAATTGTTATACAACGCTCAATGTTAGGCACATACAGTAATGTGTGTTTTATGGAGTAAAGTCGGTCGCACTATTTTTTTCATTTCCCGACAACAATCCTTGGAGAAATTGTTTTTTACAATCTATACATTACCCCTTCAACACAAATACATTATATACACATATATACATATAAAATAAAATAATAATATAGATATATATATATATATATCATATATATATATATATATTATATATATATATATATATTATATGTAGTATGCGTTTTATGGACTGCAGTTTGTTTCTCTATTTTTATAATAATGTACCGACTACAATGCTTGGAGAAACATTTTTACTATTTTTTCAGTAATGTTTAAAATCATCCATTATACATACAAGCATATGTACAGTATATATGTGTACATACATTATCCTGAAAAATTAGCAGCTTCTCAAATAATTAAAATTATAATGAATTTTGCAGCCTTGGCTTTAACAAATTTCACAAACGACAGTGAAAACCGACATTTTAACGGCAGACAAAGTCGGAATAATGTTAACAGTATAAACAAAATGCATAAACGGCAAAAGATACACACCAGCTTGATCGAAAGACGTATTATATTTTTTCCAGGAAAATTCTAGCGTGAATGACTCGTTTGAATGCATAAGGAAACCTTTGAACTCGGATTATACAAGGTTAAATATATATCAATCTTTCCAGAACTCCTAAAATATTGGAACGCAAAAACTGAAATGGCTGATATAATAAACCAGACTTTGAACCTTACATAGTTAATAAGTATGCTTAGTGTTATTTATATCTATTACATACATGCATATTCCTAACCACAAAAATATGTAGTGGTCCAAAAAACCTTTGAAGCACATCAAACAAGCATGTCAGCAACTAGTTATCATTGAAGTAGTTATAATATTCTGTAAAATCTCCAATTAACGACCTAAACATAATATTCATAAACATTGGATAATACAGGCAGAGCCAAAATGGCGCCCTTTACTTCAAGAAATCAGCCTTGCAGAAGATGAGCCAAGTTCTGTAGATACTTCATGGAAGTTATATTCAACATACCCTTTATGGAAGTTGCAAAGTTTTCAAAGGAAATATTCAAAGGTTTGGTGTCTACAGGTTTACAGGAGAGAGAGAGAGAGAGAGAGAGAGAGAGGACGAGACGATGGGATGGAGGGGAGCAGTGGAGGAGAGAGGAGGGAGGATAGAGGACCAGGAGGAGTTAGGTGAGAGTATGTGAGGAGAGAGAGGCCCGTTGACGGAAGTGATGGGAGCGGAGTTTTTGTTTTTCAGAGAGGGAGGGGGGGGTGTGGAGGAGGAGAGACGAGAGAGAGAGAGAGAGAGAGAGAGATAGAGAGAAAGAGAGAGAGAGGAAGAGAGAGAGAGAGAGAGGAGCGAAAAGGAGAGAGAGAGAGAGAGAGAAACATTTTTTTTCATTAGTTCATATTACTGGCTGGAAACTGAAAATCGTCTGACGGTTCTATTTTCTCGCTACTCGTAGTTTTATTTACATTACAGATTACAAATACTTGTTACATGGTTACATATTTCTCAGTTGTATTCAAAGAACGAACTCTATCGTTCATAATCGAGACCTCAAGTCCTATTAGCAAGTAACGTTTACCTAACAATTCTCCTAAAAAAAAACCCAATCCAGAATTATTTTTTATCAACGAATTCGTCAACAAACAACTCTCCGAAAGGCGTGCATAAATAAAGAAAAATAAAAAAAAGAAAGCACTGACGTAGATGATTCCTTCTTATGTATTAAAACGTAGCCTATTATTGCCAAAACTCCCTGAATGAAGTGTTGCTTAGAACTCTAAAAATGGAACAAACATCACAAGTAAGCATGTTTAAATAATTCTGCGTGCATACTTATAAATAAATTCATATACATACATCTTTTCATGATAGGCTTTTTTTTCATATATTTAAAGAGGCCTATTTTCATATATTTAAAGAGGTACGACAGGTTACGATCCAACAAGGTAAAAACATACTTGGTCTGGGTTGGGTCTTAAAACCCATTTCATCCTGTTGACTTTAAATTAGTCATTTAGGTAACTGATTACTCACCAGGTGGGTTACAAACAAGGCGGTAGAGCCATGGAGCCAGCAATCTCATTCCATACGACTGCCGAGAACCCAAAGGTAAAGCCTACTTAAGACACAATATTGTAGGAAAAAGGGTAGAATCAAAGCTAGTACACACACACACACACACACACACACACACACACACACACACACACACACACATATATATATATATATATATATATATATATATATATATATATATATATATATTATATACATAATGTATATATAGATATACAAGGATTAAGCTACAAAATATCCTTTAATATCCAATTCACTCAACCTAGGAATTAATATATTTTCATATATGTTGAACGTAGGGGGATTTTCTGGTTGATAAGAAATTCGTCGGCATATATTTCTTATCAACTAAAAAATTCCTCTTCGGTTAACATATATGAAAATATATTAATTCCGACGTAGAGCGAATTAGAATTCAAACGACATTTGTAGCTTAATGCTTGTATATAAATCACAGTGATGTGATAGTTCATATATAAATATACATATAAAT
>NC_061092.1:41651118-41653618 GCF_015104395.2 Macrobrachium nipponense | reverse complement strand
GGGAGGAAGGTCATTAACAAAAGAAAATGAAGGGAATATGTGTTATTTAGGCTTGAACTGATTCAAGTACTGACATATCAAAATTTCAGTCACCTGACTGGCATACTTCTAAGTATTCACAAAGTGTAATTCACGATTTTCGTAAAGGTTTGAAATATGTAGTAAGTCATCCGGAGAGTCATCAAATAAATAGGTAGTTTTCCGAGTTTTTAACTTCTAAATAAGTGACCGAATACTTTATAGACAAAATACAAAAGTGTCTAACACAAAAAGGTCACTGATCACAAATGAAAAGAGACCAGAACTGCAAGGACTCAGTTCACATGAAATTTACCGAGAGAGAATGAAGTACTTTTAGCCGTAATGCAACTTCATTTAAAACAAGCCTAAAGCATCACACTAATCTAAAGACATACAATTTCCAACCAAGGTAATCTAGAAGCACTTCAAAGTCAAAACGTGGTTACGATCACAGTAGGAAACAAGTGACAACGTTAAAAAATCCCTAACCTAAACTTCATTGAAGTAATCAGGTAACTTCTTTCAGGTCATCCTAGCCAAACAAAGGTGCTGCTAATGTATTCGCCTTTCAAGATTCGTCCAGAATGTTAGTTCTTTTATGGTTTCTCGGAACAATGAGTTTCATTTTAACGGTTCCTCTGAAATATTACCTTTCTTTTCGGCTCCTCTCAACAATTACATTCCTTTGAAGGTTCTGAAATATTAAATTTTTTGCAGACCCTAAAACACTTAGTCCTCTTCTGTGCCATTAGAAATTTTACACTTTCTTTACAGCCTTTTGTTGTTTCTCTGAATCTATATGGCCATTTAAGGATCCTCTTAGCACTCAAGTTTTCACGGTTCCTATGAAATATTAAGCTTCTTTTGCAGTGCCTCTAAACAGTCCACAATCTTTTCACGATTACTCTGAACTGTTACAGTCCGTTAACGGTTTCTGTGAACAGTTTCTTTTAATAGTCCTTTTGAACTATTACAATTTTTTTTTATCAAAACCTAAGGCTTATTTGTTTTTAATGGCAGTCATTTTGTGAGGGAAAGGCAATAAATCAACGACAAATTTATTGAAGCCTATGTATTCTCTGATTAGATCTATATTAGGGTCAACTGTTGGCTGGTTAACAATAACCCAGCCTTATGCCCGTACGAGCCCGTGCTAAAAGCTAAAAATATATGGCGAAAAAAATAAATGGTGTGCACCTCTGTAGCTGAATCTGCTAGCCCAGCCGACCTACATTAGCCAATCAAGAACAAGCAATTTGACGAAATAATTACTTTAAAATACTCTTATGGAATAATTACAGACTATAATATGGCACTTCAAATATGCCAAGACTCCACAGAATTCTACAAAAAGTGAAACGAATATTCAATCTTTCAAATGAATTACAGAGTTGCAAGAACTTACTGAGAAAATTTTTATGCAATGTGTAGAGGTTCATTTCAATTTCAGAATGTAAATAATACCCAGTATGCGAAATTATTGCACATTCAAGTTATGATTAACTAAGGCGAAATATCTTCAACCCGAAACGATAAAAGTCTCGGATACGATCATGAAATTCGGGAGTTCGTAACCTTGGTAGGAATGCCTAAAGTAATAAATATGAATAAAGGTCACACACCTAAAAGCCAGTCGTTTACAAATATAAATAAATTAGTACGTAAACATTTTGAGTTCTTCAATGCGCATGAATTCAATACGTTCGCTGTTCCATTCACAGTGCTGATGAATGTGACCATACACAATCATAAACACACATGTAAGGTATGTATATATGATATCAGGTATATTCTACACCTGATAAGCTAAAAATAGAAAAAAAATGTCAGGATGTTTACCCATTTCCTTCTTGCAGGTTAAGTGAATAGAAAAATTTTTTACAGCACACTGATGAGACATCAGAAACCACCAGCATTTACGGAGAAGACGGATGGAAATTAGGCTTTGCCTTGATATTAAAACAATTCAGAAACCAAGGGGAACGGAATAATTGAAAATATATAAATTTTTTCAATCGACGACAGAACGAGTATTTTCAAGTTATTGAAGGTAGAAGCTAGAAAGTAAACAAAACGAAGATCTGTATGACCTAGGAATGAAAAGGCTCAACGAAAATTTGAGAATGCTCTGAAAAAGATTGGACAAATATTAAGGAGGGTAGATTTGAGGGGAAACATGACGTTGCGCTATCGTGGCAAATGAATAACTGAGTGGATGACGAAAGCAGGGAACTTATATCTGAACGAAGAACAGATCAAAATGGCATGAGTGAGATAAATTCCTTTGGCTTATTGAAATGTGACAGATACGTTTTCTAGATGATCAGAGGAATAACAATACTTACTATTTCTGGGAAGACTTACGGTTGGGTAGTGGACATGAATGCAAGACAAATAATAGAAGTACTGATAGAGAAATGGCATTGTGACTTTAAGCATGAAGACGGGATGTGGATCACATTTTTGGTTATGAAATTAG
>NC_061092.1:41638618-41646118 GCF_015104395.2 Macrobrachium nipponense | reverse complement strand
CACATGTCGTCAGCATAAATTCATAATCATGTAAACAAAAGGCACCGACAATTTTCGAAGCTCATTTGGAAATGAAAACAAATAATGTTTTTTTGTAAAATTACTCGAAGCTCATTTTGAAAATAAAAACAAATAATTTTTTTGTGTACAATTACTCGAAGCTCATTTTGAAATAAAAACAAATAATGTTTTTTTGTAAAATTACTCGAAGCTCACTTTGAAATAAAAACAAATACTTTTTTGTGTACAATTACTCGAAGCTCATTTTGAAATAAAAACAAATAATTTTTTTGTACAATTACTCGAAGCTAATTTTGAAATAACTACAAATAATTTTTTGTACAATAACTCGAAGCTCATTTTGAAATAAAAACAATGATTTTGTTTGTACAATTACAAGTCAAACAAATTATCTTTAACGGTGATTGTAACGTGAGCTATGAACTAAATACCACTGGATTCCATTTAGAACCGTAAGAGACTTGGAGCAATCAAAATTATGACATACTGACAAAGAAACCAGTACAAAAACCTCGTCAGCAATAAAGTCTCATCTTATTTTTTCATCATTATTTCTTCTTTTCTAAGTAAGGATGACAGACACCAAATAGGCGTTTCAATTTTTTTTTTTATCTCAAAGGTACCAAGAATGTATCTATTGAACTTTGCCACCCCTTTTCACAATTATATGTTATAAGGTGCATTCACTTACACCTTCTCATAGTTACTATTATTAGTAGCGGTCAGGAGTTCTCTGTTAGGGAAGTTTTTACAAGTATCATTTTGGACGGTGCTTTGACGAGTTAGGACGCAACTTTCCACATTTCGAAAGGGGAAATCTGTTCGTTTCAGATACGATTTCATCCTACTCTGCAAAGTTCTGGAATTTTTCATACCCTCTATGTCCCATACGTATGTTTTTTTTTCCGTCAATCAATACGGCACGTTCACTGTTTTGTTCTAGGTAGGCTATGCGCCAGTGTCTTTTCATCTCATTTTTTTTATCTGGCCTGGACTTCAGAAGTGAAATGTGTTCCAGTTCTGTAGGTATTTACTATTATGTATACATGTACGAATGTATATTTTAAATAAATAAATAAATATATGTGTGTGTGTGTCCGTGCTCACGCGCACGATACTTAAAACACGTCTGGCCTCTTTATATTTACAATAACTTGGCCACATATACAAAATAGTATCGGATTCATTACACTATGGCAATAGCTTACATTACATCCATAAGGACTACAACTGATAAATGTCATTGTTCGACCAGGATTCGTGCATGGGCCTTTATGTAGAAGTAATGAATCTATAGTCAGTTGACTTTGATCACTCGAGTATCATTTATAATTTATTCAAAGGTATAATGAATTCGGTGGTGAACGATATTTAATATATACATATAAACTATATACATATACATATATAATATACATTATATATATGCTTAAAAAATCACAGTAGATGCACGTGACTTCATAAATAAGCGAATACCACGGGAAAATGATAGTCAGGAATCCAAGCGCTTTCGTCTTTATTCAGACATCGTCAAGGAGCTACTAAAGTACAATTGGAGAGGAAGGCCTCAGGTACAAACAAGATCAGGAATACCAGATGGTTAATTATCAAAAGGGTAAAAAAATTAAAAGGGATAATCCAGGATTATCGGATATCACACGGTCACAAACTTAAACAGATTCTGACCCTAACCGAAATTACAAAGTATCTTTACAGTCCAAAACATGTAAAAACTGAATACATTAATTTTGTTGCTTATATTTATCTACAACTTTTTTCATTATGAAAGCATCAAGTTTAAATAAACCAAGACTTAAATTTAGAACATTTCTATTATTTGACTTGATAAAACAAGATTCAATGATATTCCTTTTAACTGTGTCATTACATGGGACTAAGGCTGTTGCTTGACTCCAGTTAATAGGATGGTCTAAATCTCTCATATGTACAAATAATGCATTCGATATTTGCCCAGTTCTCACAGAATATTGATGTTGCTTAAGACGCTGTGAAAAAGATTTGCCGGTCTGTCCGTAATAGACTTTGTCACACTTTTTGCAAGGAATTTCATATATGCAGCCTGGAAGATATCATCCACGTGATTCAGTGATGCTTCTTTTTACAATATGGCTACAAAAAAATGATCAAGATAAATTTTCCAGTCTATACAATGATTAAAATCATTCATGTGTACAAATAAAGGACTTGTCAATTGCCCTGTTCGAAATGAATAATATTTTGCTGTTCAAACAGGCCAATTGACAATTCCTTTATTTGCACACATGAATGATTTTAATCATTGTATAGACTGAAAAAATAATTTTAACCATTGTACAGGCTGGAAAAATCCATCTGAGATCATTTTTGTAACCATACTGTAAAATGAAACATCACTGAATCTGCCTTTATGAAGCAGTTTAACAATCAATTTATGAATCTGAGTTCAGGTCTTTCTAAATTAGAGATACCTTGTTTATAAAATTGTATGGGAACACTATGTCACCTTTTAGCAACAGCATGCTGTAATAACTGCAGTTTCACTTCTTAAGCATTTTTAAAGTATTCTTACTTATTTTTTTGGAAGTGACAATCTGTAATGATAATTTGCTTGTTAATGGCTTTGATCTTGGTTTTGTGAAGCTTTCTTGTTTATGTCTCAATTCATTTATTTTACTTTTTGCCCCGAAGAAGAGTACGCAATTCACGAAAGCGCTTGATACCTGGTATTTAATGTTTCACCTTTCATGGGGCTATCTACACACATATGTATCAAGCAACATATAACGTTCAATACCGAGTTCACTATACCTTTGAATAAATTACACACACACACATATAAGACAAAATCGCAAAGGAAAGAGAAACGATGGAAGTCGGCAAGGCCTTTTCACTTCTTGTTCTATACTTAGTAGACTGAGGAAATATAGAAATAAGTTTATCAAAGGAATCTCATATAAAGGATGGATGAGGATGACAAAGGAAGAAAATATGTACCTGGAATCCAACCCAATTAAAGAATTAGTAGAACTATCAAAACAGGGTTAAGAGGTTTTACAAAAGATTAGGCCCAACAGCTCAGAGGCAGGGACAAGACAATTAAAAGATCATACAAGACAGGTGACTGGCCACCAAAAATTCTCATAAAAGTACAACTGAATAACTCTCCAATTGGTAAACAGTAATAGTTTATCCTGTGAGAGTTTTCACTTAAATGAATTAATATAGCATTTGATGCTTGCCCAGTTTTGACAGAATACTTATGCTGTTTAATTCGTATTTCTAAATCATTACTAGATTGGCTGATATAAAAGGAGGGGCCGTCCAAACATGGATTTTTTTTATTACATTATTTTCCCAAGGGTTATTTTTTTTTTTACTTTCCTCCCAGTGTCTTATTATAGGAAAAAACGAGGTTGACACTAAAAGTTTTAAGTTTTCCTTCACTTGTACTAGATATTTGTTCAAATAAAGCCCATAAAAAGTTTTAGTGAAAATTACATATACGTAGAAAGAAACTCGTAAGAACATTCTTAACTTGTCTTACTTTAGTGGTTTTGAAACAATTAAATCATTGTTAAAATCTTTTATTGTCATCCTCGTTTTTTCCAATGATAACACACTAAAAGGAATGTTAATAAATAAAATAGCCCTAAGGAAATCAACAATATATATAAAATTGCATCTCTAGACTTCCCGTGTTTTTATATTGGCTAATCTAGCAAGGATTAGAAGTACAAATTAAGCAGCATAAGTATTTTGTTAAAATTGGGCAAACATCCAATGCTATATTCATTCATTTAAGTGAAAACTCTCACAGGATAAACTGGACTGAAGGTTCAGTGATTGCCAGATCAAAAGATTTCTCTTCACGAAATCTTTTAGAATCCACTATTGTAAAGCTTACTTCCAGTTGTAATTTTAACTTAGCCCTGGGAAGTACTATTTCGACCCCTGTATTAGTAAAATGTTCAAGAATACCCTAAAAGATAAAATCACTGAATTAATTCTAAATTAGTTACCTTATATGTATTTTCTATGTATTAGTATGTTTATTATTTTTTTTTAAATGTTCACCTTGCAAAAATTTTTACTGTTTTTCAAATTGGAGAGTTATTGAGTTGTACTTTTATAAAATCTTATGGTGGCCAGTCACTTTTGTGTAATCTTTTAATTGCCTTGTCTCTGCTTCTGAGCCATTGGGCCTAATCTTTTGTAAAAACTCTTAACCCTGTTTTGATAAGTCCACTAATTCCTCTATTGTTTTGGATTCCAGGTACATATTTTTTTTCCTTTGAAATTCCTACCTGTCCTTCATACGAGCTTTGTAAACTTGTTTTTATATTTCTTTAATCTGCTAAGTAGAGGACAAGAAGTCGAAAGGCCTTGTGTATATATATATAATATATATGTATATATATATATATATATATATATATATATATATATATATATATATATATATAATATATATATATATATATATATATATATATATATATATATATATATATATATATATATTTACACATGCGTGTGTATATGTTCCTAGGTTAGATGATTGAAAGAGGCTTCTATATAATTATCACCCTTTTGCTTATGATTCTGATACACTATCTCACTGATGTGACATTCCATCGCCATAATACTAGTTACTGGCGGTTCAGTAAGGTTAGGTGCATTGTTGAGATAAGAAAATGATTAAATGCTACATAAAGTTCCTGTCTAAAGGCTTCATCGTTTAGTTTCTATTACTACTACTACAAATACTACTACTGAAAACTATAAGGTTACTTTAGATTGTCATATCAACAGGTCATTATCAAAGTCTTGAGATATTTTTGTTTATGAAAAAAAAAAAAATTGTTTCAGGTGTAAAAAAATTGCTGCCTTTGAATTTTTTTCACGTGTCAAAAAATTATTGTCTCCGTTTTTAACGCGTCAAAAATTATTGTCTACGTTTTTTGTGTCAAAAAAATTATTGTCTGCATTTTTTACGTGTCAAAAATTGTCTGCGCTTTTTTATGTGTCAAAAATTATTGTTTGCGCTATTTTACGTGTCAAAAAATTAATGTCTGCGTTTTTGACGTGTCAAAAAATGGCTGCCTTTGATTGTTTTTCACTTGTCCACACATTTTTTACTTTGATTTTTTGTTTCACGTGTATAAAATTGTGGTCCTTGAGTTTTTCGTTTCACGCGTCATAAAATTTTTGCCTTCGTTTTTTTTTTTTTTTTAAGTTATCGTAATTGATTGCCTGTATGTCTTCATGTAACAGGATCAAAGGATAACCCAATATTATTTTAAATTGCCCTTATTGCTGAAAGAATTTTTCAATGGAATCTCATGAGCAATAGGAATTTAATTATAATTAGTATAACAAGCCATTTTAACACATTAGCCGAAGCGAAGATAACATGAAAAGTGTCACACTGATATCCAGTTGTAATGAGGAATTTGTTAACGGTCGTCATTTTACATTGCACTAACTTACATCCATAATGAATAACAATTACTATAATGAAACATTTGTTTAAGGCTCTCATCTTTTCACTCGGGTGAACTTTTAGCAATTTTCAATTCTAGCTGACATTTGACTTAGGATATACAACAATCACATTTATTGTCATCTTAATATAAGTTTCTTTTGTTTGACTTATGGGGATGTATATCTCGGTGTCATCTTTCAGAAAAAAAATTATCAATTTCATAAGTAGTCCTTTGGAATGGCATCGTTTTAAATATATTAAAAAAAAAACTTAGAGTATATATATGTAATTTTCTTTCTTTTAATTGTAACCTTATCTTAAGCTAACCATGCAGTGCGAACTAGCGCTTCTAAGATCGTTATTGTACATTAGGAACGTAGACTTAATTGTCTATGCAAAAAAAAAAAAAAAAAAAAAAAAAAAAAAAAAATCTCTACTAACCTATCAATGCGTTAGTTTCTAAAACTGGTATAAATGTGTTATTTCCCTATTGAAGACTCGTATACATTAGGTCGTAAGCGACTCCTTCGCCAGTTTTTTTTTTTATTTATTATTTAATTTTTTTTAACGAACTTATATCCACAGACATAGTGCGCGCGCGCGCGTGTAATTTCTGAGCTAATAATAAATATAAGTAAACATTAACAATGTCAGTCAAAATTCACCGTCAGCTTGCATAAAAGAAATAAAGCAGAGAGAGAGAGAGAGAGAGAGAGAGAGAGAGAGAGAGAGTTCAGTATTTTCCTCATATGGAACATCTATTCAGTGAAAGCTTGCTATTCCCGTTCATTAGTAATAATAATAATAATAATAATAATAATAATAATAATAATAATAATAATAATAATAATAATAATAATAATTATAATAATAATAATAATACCAGAGACAATTCAACACTTTCCTGAAGTGCACAATAGTGTCAGTTACACACACACACACACAAACACACACTTCATATTAAGAGACAACACTTGAGCAAATCCAAAATTAAATTGCCCATGAACATTGATCAAACTATTTTAACTGTTTATTCTTTCCACAATCACAAAAGATACAAATTTAATCCTGAGAAAATTAAATACTATATTGCGCAATAACCAAACAAAATTCGCGTGGAGAGTTATATTTTATGAATTCCCATTTTATTTTTCTTCTGCCATGTTTCTTTCATCCTAGGCCATTTTTTAACTAAATTCACTACGGCCTTCGTGTGCTGGGGTGCAAACAACAAATTAAACAATAAAAAACTCAAATAATGTCTAACGAGATGCGTAATATCTTTGGTAATAATATTTTTATATAATACAAAAAAATTTATGTAATACCAATTACTATAAAAAAAATTTCAGCAATTTCAACAAGTGCCCAATATAATTAATAACATTACATTTATAATTTTTTTTTTTCAGAAGCATAAAGAGCAAAACAGAAGGTATGAATGCAATCTATAGATTGTGCTAATATTTTCCACCTGAGGCTGAACAATAAGCAACTAAAAGACTTCAGTTCCATCCAGTAGCAAAAAAAAAGAAATACTGAAACAAGTAAAAATATCATACGACTGAGTTGTGGATTTGATGTCTTTTACTTTTGTAAATAAATTCAACCGATAACTGAGCCATTTAAGTAAAGTAAAAAAACTGTTGAAAATTACATAACTATCAGTATTTGAACACTAGGTCACATAGCAAGTGCTAAAACTAAAAGAGAAAAATCTATATTCACTTTGTTAATAACAAGCTCTTTTGCATTTGGACTGATAGCAGTAAAAATCTGAACCCTTAAGAAATGACTTTACCGGAGATGGCTGGTAAAATTTTTGTAAGGAACTAACAGTTAATCAAAAGGGATTATAGAACTACTTAATAGGCTGTGTTGTTAGATTCTTAAATACTTTGACTTCGTTAGAATGCAACCGTTGTTAATATGAATGGTAAAACGCTGCAACAAGTGCTATGCCAATATTGTAAAACCATAGAAATTATATAAAT
>NC_061092.1:41621118-41623618 GCF_015104395.2 Macrobrachium nipponense | reverse complement strand
ACTGCAAAAAGCAGCAATACACGGACTAGAAAGTGATACTAAGTAACACTTAAATTTTGAAATCATTGGGACAAAATTACCATTGCAAAGCAAATCATGAGGTTTGTTCAGCCTCATACTCTGCTAATTACATAAATTACTAATGCGTTTTTGGATCTCTTGCGAGTAAAAACTAATGAAAATAAGTCATAGAACATCTTCCTGAGTAAGGCCAGATAAAATTAATATAGACCCAGTGCAACTATTGTCTCTGTTAAGTGCCAATGAATTCTTTCAATATCCACAATATCCATTTTCCACATGAGGTTGACGAAACATAATTGAGCTACTGGCTAGTGAAAGGTTGAAGGAGGTTATTAGGTTCTGTTAGGAAAGGTTGTAAGTTGAAAATCTGTGAAGACTAGAACTGAGAGAGTTTTTGTTAGTGGCAAGGGAAGGGGAAAGGGACACTGCAGAAAGGTATCATAGGAAGAAATAGCACTATGTGGTCAAGGTCATATATATATATATATATTATATGTATATATAGATATATATATATATATATATATATATATATATATATATATATATATATATATATATATATATATATATATATATACTATCTATATATATTATATATAGCCAAGAATCCTTAAACATGATCATCATTTTTGAAACAAAATCCACTTACTTATGTAAAGTTGTTCACATACCATTTTTCAATTAATACATACAGTTTCATTCATAATACAAAATATAGGAAAAAGCTACATATACAGTGATTTTAAATCTACATTTAAGATAATATACTATATATATCATATCTATATATATATTATATATATATATATATATATATATATATACACACACACACACACACACATATATATATATATATATATATATATATATATATATAGTATATATATATATATAAATATTTATATTATATATGCAGAAGCCATGTACTATGTCGTACCTCTAAGTAAATGGGGATACAATCCACAATGAAGTAAAATCCTCTTGTGGTTTAAAATATATATTTCTTGTACGGGATTAAGCTTTAATCCTGTACATGAAATATATATTTTAAACCACAAGAGGATTTTACTTCATTGTGGATTGTATCCCCATATATATATATATATATATTATATATATATATATATATATATATATATATATATATATATATATATATATATATATATATATATATATATATATATATATATATACACATCACCATCCAACAAGTTAAAGACCTGATAAAATGACAAACCACAAAAAAATTCGATCCCTTTTCTCCTTATTGAAAAAATACAGCTAGGCTTAAAAATCCTCTTTATGAACTTCTTACAAACATAACTTCAGTCACCATAAAAAATATTAAAACTGAAAACGCCTGTTGTCGTAAAAACTATATTACAGAAGCAAAATAATAGTAGCACAGAGTAGCTACTTGGGATACCCCTTATGGTTTAAGAGCAGCTAAACTTGGCCATACACTTTTCTGGTTGCCATACCAGACAACCCCAGTTTTCCTAGGATACAGGAAACTATACATTTTTACGCCTTGTCTAGGAGGACTTGGATCTTAACAATTTAGTAACAGCTCTATCAGATACGGAAACCCTATCTATAGAGCAAAAATGCGGTAATTGTTCAACTAAATGACGTTTTCCCAAATATGTGAGGTATAAAATACATGGAATGACCAGAAAACTGAAAAATATGGAACTGAATTTAACTGAGTATAGAATTTAAGCCAAAGGCCAATTACTGAGGCCTATGAGGTTATTAAACGCTGAAACGGAAATTGACAGTAAAAGGTGTGGAAGGTGTAACAGGAGGAAAACCTTGCAGTTGCACTATGAATCAATTGTTGGGAGAGGGTGGACCGTAATTTGAAACTGATCATTATTGACCCTTATTCCGTACAACTGGCATAAAGTGCAACTGTAAGAAGGTAAGATGAGATTTTCCTATGGAATGAAAAACGATAGTAATAACACTCACAATACTCTTAGTCCAATTCATTCAAACACATAAAATAAGGGAGCTGGATGAAATTCAAAGAGGTGGTTGGTGGCTCTTCAATAGACTTGCATAATTCTATTAGTAAGCATAGACCTTACAGTGCACTATTAAGAGTCAATAATTACATCCACACACGTCAGATTGATATTTTTAGGGCCTTCAATAATTCTCATTATTTAATCTATGGTACAAAATGGATATTTTGTAGGTGTCTTCATATACTTCAAGATCTATTTTTCACAAATACAGGAGCTAATTCTTTTATATAATGATAAAGCCTCATCTATATTAACGGATATGCGATATGTGCTTTATATAATGGGAAAATCTGTTATATAAAAAAATCACATGATTTTTACTTTATATCTACAGTGGTAAAGGTCGATACAAGAATTCGAAGACCTATGGTTTTACTTATCAGTTATCAAACATGAAGGGGACTGCACACCTTCAGTTACTTAAGGACTATAAC
>NC_061092.1:41583618-41613618 GCF_015104395.2 Macrobrachium nipponense | reverse complement strand
TCTTATCAACAATTTTCGTCATAACAAATAATATAGTAATCACGCATACGATTCTTAGCAAAATTTCAAGGTGAAATTATCTTGCAAAAGGATCAGAGATATTTACTATAAACTTATTGGAAGTCATGATCATATCTGGTCAATATATACTATATAACGCAAAGAAGAATATTATATTTTGATGTTACAGGAAACAAAAACATTCTTGTCCAGCAATTTTGTTAAGGAAATCAAATCCTTTGAAATTACTACCAACAGTGAAAAAAAAGTACGTACAGGAACCTCATGTTACTGTATGGGAACCTAAATAATTATCAGAATAAAGTAATAAATCATATTTTCATATTTATTGTCACGCCCCACATGCAATGGAAAACAAGAAGCTTGCTTTACTAATTCAGCATGAATTTTGATAACCAAAGGAGGCTGTCAGTCTGCTATTGTCAAAACCCAGAAAATGAATCACCTTTTTGGAAATGTACCCAAAATGAATGGCATATAACAGGGTAATTAGCATCGAGGAAAATGGACACCTTTACAGCCAAAGTAAACACGAACGTAAATGTAATACAGTCGATTTCTATTAAATCAAAATATTATAATTTACTCTGAATCTTATATCAGCAAATATAACGTCAATCATAGCAGGCAGATATCTCCATACATGCAAATTTGATACGAGATCATGTTTGCTATGATTTTTCTCACTCAAACTTCTTAAAAAAAATCCAAATTTCCAATGGATATTTTACAGGTATATCAATCTAGCTTTCTTCTCCAATAAAATATAATTTAATTAGGACAATGGTACATGAAATAACCTTAGTATAAGTAGTGGCATGACATAAACTAAAAGTTTTAAAGGATAGTTGATTAGAATAAAGGCAATTGAGAATCCTCCAAACGAACACTGGAAAAAGGGATGGATAAATAGAGGTTATATATATATATGTTTATATTTATTAGCCTATAAATATCCGGCACAAAGAAAATTGGTATTTATCAGATATATAGTAATTGACCTCTGAATATTATTTTTTCAGCATTTCGTGATATACCATGCGGGCCACAATACAAACGCACTTCTATAATTCTTATCAATGATACTTAGCTCTTTGTTATCAACTAACCACCTAAAGCCTTCCAAAGTTTGACGATTTTCCTTCCGAAAACACTGATTGGACTGAAATAGGAAGCAGTAATTTGTTATTGGAGATCTTGGTATCGACAATTAGAGGCTAGTTGATTTTGCATTAGAACATATATTTATTAAGAAACTGGCAAATTTTGTAAAAGAATATGTATTATAATATTGAAATATAAAAACCCTAATATTCGTCAAAGTAAATCAATGAATATTATTATCAACAATTTTCGTCAGAACAAATAATATAGTAATCACGCATACGATTCTTAGCAAAATTACAAGGTGAAATTATCTAGCAAAAGGAAACGAGATTATTTACTATAAACTTATTGGAAGCCATTATATCATCTGGTCAATATATATTATATAACGCAAAGAAGAATCTTGTATTTTGATGTTACAGGAAACAAAAAACATTCTTGTCCAACAATTTTGTAAAGGCAAATCAAATCCTTTGAAATTAGTACCAACAGTGAAAAAAAGTACATACAGGAACCTCATGTTACTGTATGGGAACCTAAGTAATTATCAGAATAAAGTAATAAATCATATTTTTATATTTATTGTCATGTCGCACATGAAATGGAAAACACGAAGCTTGCTTTGCTAATTAAACAGGAATTTTGATAACCAAAGGAGGCTGTCAGTCTGCTATTGTCAAAACCCAGGATGGAAATGAATCACCTTTTTGGGAATGTACCCAAAATGAATGGCACATAACAGGGTAATTAGCATCGAGGAAAATGGACACCTAAACAGTCAAGGTAAAATGTAGTAGAGTCTATTTTTTAAATCAATTTATTACTTCAAATATTATAATTTACTCTGAATCTTATATCACCAAATATAATGTCAATCATACTAGGCAGATATATCTATAAATGCAAATTTTATACGAGTTCATGTGTTCTATGATTTTTTTTCAATCAAACTTCTTAAAAAAATCCAACTTTGCTATGGGTATTTTATAGGTGCATTAATCTTATAGGTGGCCTAGTTTTCTTCCCCAATAAAATATAATCTAATTAGGACAATGGTGGATGAAATACCCTTAGTATAAGATAAGAGGCATGACATTAATTAAAAGTTCCAAAGGACAGTTAATTAAAATAAATGTATTTCAGAATCCTCCAAATGAACTCTGGAAAAAGGGAAAAATAGAGGTTATATATTTGTTTATATTTATTAGCCTATAAATGTCTGGCACAAAGGAAATTTTGTATTTATCAGATATATAGTAATTGACAGCTGAATATTATTTTCTATGCATTTCGTGATATACACATTTATCAACAGGCTGATTACTACAGGCAAAGAAAGTACAGACATTTTTAAAAGGAGGCATGTACTACTTCTTTCGTTTGTCAGGCCGAGGCCACAACATTCTTCTTATTCCTTCCTCTATAGATGTCTTTGTCCATTTAACATAATCTTTCAAAATAGGATCAATTTCCGAGATACCAGACAATCCTACGTATAGTTATAGAATCGCTCAATGAATTTTAAATACGTTCAGCGATTGCTTACAGATATTAACAGACACATTTACTCAGGAGTATACAATAGAATTCATTTAGTCAAGAGTATACTGTAGAATTCATTTGCAGTCAAGAGCATACTGAGTAAGTCATTTTCAGTCTAGAGTATACTGTAGAATTCATTTACACTCAATAGTATATACTGTAGACGTTACTTTCAGTCAAGAGTATACTATAGAATTTAATCTACAGTCAAGAGTATACTGTAGAATCCATTTACAGTTAAGAGTATACTGAAGAATACATTTACAGTGGGAGTATACTGTAGAATCCATCTACGGTCAAGATTATAAAGCAGAATTCATTTACAATCAAAAGTATACTGTAGAGATCATTTACAGAAGAATGTTCGAGTTTTAAATATTATTCCCTGTGGTAGGGGTGTAAGAATACTACCACCGTAGGTCCTGCTTGTCGTAAAAGGCGACCAAAAGGACAGCCGCTGCTTTATAGTCTTACTTTTTAGTAAAAGGCTAGGCCCACCGCCAATAACGATGGAAACTGCTGCCTTGCAGTCTTACTCTCTAGTAAAAGGAAAAACCCACCGCCAATAACTGTGGAAACTGCTGCCTTGCATTCTTACTTTTTAGTTAAAGGCTAGGTCCACCGACAATAACAATGGAAACTGCTGGCTTGCAGTCATACTTTTCAGTAAAAGGCTAGGCCCACCGTCAATAACTGTGGTTGATGACAGCAAGGGCATGCGGTCGTAAAAACCCCTTTGCCAATCAATAAATCATGCCTATGTTACAAGGAATAAGGCCTATCAGGCAACCGACACCTTAATGTAGGGATAACGGTGGGAAAGAAGAAGAGTTCGAGTTTGAAATACTGGTCTGGGAGATCTTAAATAATCAATTATTTCTTTACAAAAACTGGTTGTCATAGGACACCAAGTTAAGCAGATATGAGTAAATATGCATTAAACTGTAATTCTCAAGATTTGTAATATACTGGCTCATGCACCTATAAAAGTTAAAACATTTCGAGTTCAGGGACAGGTATGAATTAATTTAAATTATATTTCATGGACCAAGTCACATTTTAGTTCGTCTCTTTTACTTGCTAAAATAATGGCCGTTTTAGCTTCGTCCATTAACATATAATATACATACATATATGTATATATATGTACACACACACACACACATATATATATATATATGTGTGTGTGTGTGTATGTACATGTATACATACATACAAGCTTAACTATAAAATCCAAAACTTATTTTAAAATCAAGAGCAAACATGAATTTATCTAAATTACATTTCAAGGACTGAGTCACATTTTAGTTCGCCTCTCTTACTTCTTAAGGTAATGGCAAACACACAGACACACACACACACACGTGTAAGCCAATTACTTTAGTAAGTTGGAAATCTAGATTGATTCATATCTGTTCCTGAATTCAAATGGGTTTTGAATTTTTATGGTTCTGCTTGTGTCAATATATTGCGAAGTATAGGAACTACAGTTTATTAAATATTTACTCATATATCTGCTTAACATTGTCTCACATGACAACCAGTCTTAGATACAATTGGCTATTTAGGATTTCCCTGACTAGAATTTCAGATTCTTCTGTAAATGAATGCTACAATATATTGTTTAGTAAATTTGTTCTTTAATATCTGTAAGCAATCACTAAACTCGTTATTTAAATTTTCTTTTAAACATGTATGTATGTATGTGTGTATGTGTATGTGTCTATATAATATATATATTATATATATATATATATATATATATTTATTATTCATATATATATATATATATTTATAATATATATATATATTATATATATATATATATAATATATAAGAATTATAATATATACATACAAACATACAAACCTTACAATTTACTGTAGTGAAAATAATTACCTATTAATTTGGATCTTTCCTTCGTAAAAATTCAAAGCCTAATCGCACAAAAGGAGTCTTTCTAGGTCGAATGTCCAGATTTTTCCTGATTAAATAAAATCTATTATATAACCATGAGGAAGGAGATTTGTTAAATTTCCTTTACAGTCGTATTAACCATCTATGAATCAATTAATATTATTAAATAATTATAAGGGACTTTTGTTACTGTTATGATTGTTTAGGAGAAATACATTTTTCAAATGGCGGGTTACTCAACAAATTCAATTCTAAAATCTTGATATTACAGCTCTTAGATATAGATTTTAATTAACAAATCTGATTTTCTTCTGATTTTTAGTCTTGAAACGTCATCCTCTCTATGATTGATATTTTAAAATACATAATTTCTTTAGGCGAAATTTTTGTGATGTTGAAAATAATCCAGTTTAAATTTTACAAATCTTACTCAAAAGAAAACCTAACTGTCACCTTGAATTCATCCAGCAACATTACTTAATTCCTTGGGAGGTAAATAATCCGCTATGGACTTAGAGCAACTTAAAATGTGAATTTCCTTTTTTGAAAGTTAAAAGCACCAGTTTCATACCCGATGTTGGTCAATATGGAAGTATAAAATTTACTCATCAGTGGCGTTTGAAAGTTTTCCTACAAATTTCATTTCTTTAACAGGAGAAAAGGAAACTGTTGCTATCTGTCATTGACACTACCACAATACAATAGATTTTACTTTTAAAATTATGATCCTATAACCTCGTTATGGAAGTTACATTTCGGACCAAATTATCTGTGTTTTTATTTCATTCAGGTCTTAATAGCTACCTATTGCATATACTATCTATTACATTCTATTCACCTTTATCTTATTTTGTTACGTTTCCTATTCTCTTAAAGGTATGGCAAAACAATTAATCACCAAGAATATGCAAAACATAATATGACAGTACATTAGTTGGGTTATTATAGAAATCACAAGAAAAAAATAATTCTCATCTCTCTACTAACACCCATCAATACAATGAATCTATTGCATAAATCGAGTTCTTATGTATGTATGTATGTATATACAAACTCCTTCTCGCTTTTTTTATTTCAATACAAGGTGTTCCTGTTCTGTGAAAGTTATAATAAATCAATTAATCTCTGAGGGTAATAGTGCTGAAAATCACAGCTGTTTCCACGACATTTAACTTACACCTATATAGTACTTTTCTGTATACTTCTTATAATCTCCTTTTCATCAGCATGTAGCTGGTATATCAAAGCACCTAAGGGCAGATAAAGATTTATGTTGCCTTCGGTTTATATCCTCTAACGACTTAAAACTAAATAAAACAAAATAAATAAATAAATACAATAACACCTTACTAACCAACCCACCTACTGTCAACACCCCGACTGCTATAACTACCTGAACATCACGTATCTCACTTCATTCGTTTTTATACTTACATAGATGACCGCCAGTGCGCTGTCGACACGTTAGAGAAAATAAACTCAACACTGCAGAAATCTTTATATCCTTAGGAAACAGCTATAATAATAATAATAATAATAATAATAATAATAATAATAATAATAATAATAATAATAATAATAATAATAATAATAATAATAATAATAATAATAATAAACTCTGACAAACTCAAGGATTTTATTATGTAATATATATATAATATATATATATATATATATATATATATATATATATATATATATATATATATATATATATATATATCACTGGGGACGACCGCTACCATTTACAATCAAAGTAACACAGTGCCATCCATTAATGAGACATCATTTATCAAAATGCCTTTCACATTGGTCAAATTTGTACCGTTCACCTAACACAAAACCTTAAGGATAATTTGCAAACATGAGAGCCATCATGCAAGACGGATACTATTTTATTACATACATAAAGCACAAAAGGAAAGGGTACAATTTGCACAATTTTAACGATGACTGTGTGCTGCCAATATTTACCTCCGAATAGTAACAAATCTAGAAACTTTTCTTTGGTACAAATGATAGAAAAAAAGGCATATACGTAACATAATTATCCGAGATTTTATCGATCTGCAATATCAGTAACTTAACTTTTTTTTAATGTAATTTTTGGGTTTTTGACTAAAACGGGTTAATGATGATTTCCAATCAAAATGTTACTGGCGGCTTTCCAAGTCTATTATAAATACTGCCAAGTCTTAAAATGAAAGACTGGTACTTTTAGGGTTATTTCTTAACTAACATTTTGTCATTTTCTGGATAAGTCTTATAAGTACTTTTCAATATATATATATATATATATATATATATATATATATATATATATATATATATATATATATATACACACATATATATATATAAATATGTATATATAAATATATATATATATATATATATTATATATATATATATATGTATATATATATATATATATATATATAAAGGTTTTTTGCCACGAAGGCAAAAAATCTTTATTTATACATAGCATCACGTTTTATATACTTCGTGATCAAGTTATTCATATATATATATATATATATATATATATATATATATATATACGTATATATATATATATATATATATATATATATATATATATATTTATACATATAATATATATATATATATATATATATATATATATATATATATATATATATATATATATATCTTTAAATTGTATAAACATAATATATATGTATTGTAATATAATTTTGAAAATAATAATAAAAAACCGCATAATCAACCTCTTTAACAGTACATAGAGGAAAAAGTTATAGACTTCTAAGGAGGCAGATTGCAACCCAGAACCCCACACTATGAACTACCAGACCGGAAAGCTTGAATAGACAAGAAGAAATTGAAGTGTTTTAATAAAATGATATATTATTATTATTATATTATTATTATTATTATTATTATTATTATGATAGTAGTTTAACCACAGCACTGAGCTGCCTTTCAGCTCTGAAAGGGCAGGCCCGAAGGATCAGATTAAAAATGCCAGGTCTTGGCTTGAGGCCAAGAACTGGGACCAAATAGGTCATTTAGTATGACGATGATAAATAAACTAGAATTATATTAAAATCTGCACAAAGGTTTAGGCTTACATAATAATAATAATAATAATAATAATAATAATAATAATAATAATAATAATAATAATAATAATAATAATAATAATAATAATAATAATACCACTCATTGATGTCGCAATACCATGGGACACCAGAGTTGAAGAGAAAGAGAGGAAAAAAATGGATAAGTATCAAGACCTGAAAATAGAAATAAGATGGATACGGGATATGCCAATGGAAATCGTACCCATAATCATAGGAGCACTAGGCACGATCCCAAGATCCCTGAAAAGGAATCTGGAAAAACTAGAGGCTGAAGTAGCTCCAGGACTCATGCAGAAGAGTGTGATCCTAAAAACGGCGCACATAGTAAGAAAAGTGATGGACTCATAAGGAGGCAGGATGCAACCCGGAACCCCGCACTATAAATACCATCCACTCGAGTTGGAGGACTGTGATAATAATAATAATAATAATAATAAAATAATAATAATAATAATAATAATAATAATAATAATAATAATAATAATAATAATAATAATAACAAAACGTATTTCAAAAACCAAATTACTAGCAAATGTTTGTTAAGGCAACGGATGCTTTGATTTAATTGCTTCAAAACAACAGCAAACATCCATGTATCTCTCATAGCATCTTTAAAAGTGAATATGAACATTTACGTCTAAAATAAATAAACAAAGACGCCGGTGAATGCGAATAAACCACTAGGTGGCCGTGAATAAACCCCCTGAAAATGTAAGGGACGACATACGTAGCACACATGGTTTTAGACCTACATGACATTTAGCAGAATTACAATGGTCTCAAAAGTAAATAGCGTACCATCGCATCTGATGCCAGAAAGAGAAAAATTACTGTAGTTCCTTCTCTGAAATAATGTGATATTTAGTCACTGTAGAACTCATCTATTCCTAATATCGACGCTGCATACATTAACATTTGATGAAAAAATAATCCCCAAAAAATTAGTTTCTCCTTCACTGTACGCTTATACATCTTAACAAAATACTCTCTTTCGGCTGAAATATTTGAAAGAAGTCAAAGATAGATATATTTCAATTTCTTCTTGCACACTGTAAAAACTCAAAATAATATTAATTCCTGAATTTTGTCTACCGTGGACAGTAGCATCACGTTCAAGAGCCACAATATATTTTAGTGTAGCGCAATTTTCATTTACATTTTTGACATTTCCTAATACAAACTTTTTTTTTTTTTCAATCGTTATTGCACACCAAAGTTGCATCAGTCCTTCTTTGTTGAATATTCTAAACATCAGTTCGAGGCTAAGACGACAGAAATTTAAGAAATATTTTTCTCATATTTTTCTCTTTCTTACACTTAACTCGGTAATAGTTATTTTTTAAATTGAAAGTCAGCATTGCAAAATAAATAGCTTTGAATTTCTGGTGAAGACGAACCCCCATAAAATAATTTATATTTTCCATGACAGAATATCTAGATACTCTCAGGAACAGGTCATAATTCCTGTCAAAAACATAGAAAATAAAAAGCTTTTATTTATGATAACGAAACCAATATGCAGGATGGAGACCATCAAAATTCTCGTTTCAGATCAGGCATAACCCCATGCCGTCGCCCGCAAAATAAAACTTTTAACTATCTTACATAAATCTTTGAAAATCGATTCCTAAATATAAAAGATAACCTGCTTAGCTTCGTTGTACCAATGCGCATCTATGCCTAATTTCTGAATATCCACGAAAACCTATATAATTTCAACAGTTTTCTGAACTTCAGTGAGTAATCTTTCTTAGTCTAGTTCATCATATCTCCTTATTATCTTACATACATACCCTCGCTATTCCAGACCCTTTTAATTTAGTATGTCAAATTTTAAATATATCTAACTAAAATACAAATTTTTCCTCATACCGCACATATCCGTGTCCACTATGCCGACATAATCTTATATACGGAGATTACCAATCTACCGATATGCCTTTTGTCTTTTAAAACTGCAAAAACTAACATATAAAACTGACTGATTCCATGATGTCAATCCGTGTGATAATTTTGGAGGTTACACTGAATTTTGATTTTGAACATTGAAAAAAATACTGGGAAAACCAATCAGTATTTAGACGTCATGGCATATGTACAATGACATGAGGCCTCTAAATAAAGGAGTATGAAAACCGGATCTTTCCTAGATAGTGACCCCCAAGGTTTTCGGGGTCGTTTTCTAGGACTAAGATTTTTGGGGGGGTCATTAGTTATGACTAATATTTCTTGGTGGTCGTTAGCTAGGAATAATATTTCTTGGGGGTAGTTAGCTAGGACTAATATTTCTTGGGGGTCGTTAGCTAGGACTAATATTTCTTGGGAGGTCGTTAGCTAGGACTAATATTTCTTGGGAGGTCGTTAGCTAGGACTAATATTTCTTGGGGGTCGTTAGCTAGGACTAATATTTCTTGGGAGGTCGTTAGCTAGGACTAATATTTCTTGGGGGTCGTTAGCAAAGGACTAATATTTCTTGGGGGTCGTTAGCTAGGACTAATATTTCTTGGGGCTGCTATCTTGGGGGCATAATCTTTATGACATTTACAGTCTTTTGTTTCGGTAATCCCCAACGGGCTTGTTCTAAACACGCCGCAAGGGTGGATACATAGCCAGGTTAAAATCCTTGGGGTCACTATCTAGGAAAGATCCCAAAAACTTTGAGGGAAGACATGTTCCAAAGGACGCCTGCAAAATTACGTCATAAGAAACGCACTGTAAACTGCTAAAACCATGACAATACCTATCAGCATCGTGCTCAATATACCAACTTCTGCCATATTTCTACGCATACAACGGCACTGGATAACTCCTCCCAAAATACCACCTTTATAGTAAGGCACAGACCGTGCAAGAAATAACCTTAAATTAGATACATAGTCTTAGCATCCCCTGATCCTAAGCTTTGTTAGAACGAACGTCTAACCACTTCCGCTAAAATAAACATTAGAGTCGTAATTATTAGCTAGGAGAGAACCTAAATTTGTTAGTCTTCTCTATACTGGCATAATTCCCTTTAAATTACAAAATGTGTTGTGCCATAATAAATTTTTTTTATGAAATTCTTGTGATATTCAGCGTCTAGACCTATGAGAAATGTTAACAATTAAAACTATTCATCAAAGATGATGAATTTGTTGTAATGTTCAGAATGTTCAGTGGTCAAACGTTCTTGTTCCATCAGCAATAGGATCCTGGCCCCTAAATAATAAATTACATTAGAATTCTAAGAGCGTCCATTGCCTAGATTGCTGACAGTCTTTTGTTATTACTAGCAATCATTCAGCTAAATAAAAAATTATGGTATAAATCATGTCATAATCAATGCCTTAAGCTTAGCTTTGTTAGCAATGAAATTCTGTCGCAAAACAGAACTCGATATAGAAAGCCATAGTGCAACCAACAAATTAATGTCTTTCCTTTATCAACTTTTATGCCTTCTCCGATGAACGAAAGAGAATTACCAGTGGTATATTACAACAGATCACAGCAGACCTTTGTTAACGCTGGGATCCGTTCTGCTGAACTTAAAATTATTTCGCACGCACAGTATCTAAACTTTCCTGCGTTTTTCACTAAATAGAAATTTCCATCATCTTCACTAAATATTAGTTTGGATATGTCTTGCCGGCTGGGTTCTAAATTTTATATAGCCTTGTCAGCATAAATATTCATCCTACTGCATTGCAAATTACCGATAGGTTGGATATCGTAGCATGACTCGGGTATAAACCTCTTAATAATGACGGGAATATTCCAACGGGAATATTTTTTTCTCACCATTACATTCTTTCCATCAACCTTAGTCTATGTATAATATCCTAACATAGCCATGGACTAAATTTTCGAGCCCCCCGCATCATCTTTACTGAATTAAAAAATGGTTTTAGAATTCTTGGCCACACGGAGTGTACAATCATGAATTTTGGTTTTTGGTTCTGTCAGCCTTTCTACTAAACTGAAAATTATGAAACGAGTTACGAGGTTCAATGCCTATACATCAGCTTAGCTTCGGTATATTCTTCGTTGAACTAAAAATTATTTAAATAGCTTCATTATGCACAGGCCCTAAATTTCATAGTCTTTTAGTGGTGATATCCTTGCCTGCTGAATAAAAATCCATGAAGGAAGTCTTTGCTTTTACAAAGCCTATCCTTGTAAAGTCTGTCTGAAGTCTATATTGTCGCTCTCAATGAATTTGTTTTACTAAATTTATTTTTTACTACTGAATCAGAAATCATGCCGGAGGGCATATGCAGAGCCTATATATCGTTATTTTGTTAATAACGACCTTCTCTGCGTTAGTAACAAATATGTATACCCAAGGTTTCCGTACGGCCAGGGTCAAACTTCTTAGCTTAGTGATATTATCATCCTCCCGATATTTACCAAATGAAAAAAAAAATGTCGGAAGGATATAACCCATTAAAATTCTCAAGCCTGCTTCACACTGGCATCCTCTCTGCTAAATTAAAAATTATATCGTAAATCTTAGCACTATTAGGAAGTCCTTTACACCAAGAGGCGTTCAACTTCATAATTGGTTACCAATGACATTCCTTCTGCCGAATTAAAAATAATCTCTGATGCCATGGCACAATTAGTACCTAAGCTTATTATGAGCTCTTCAATCTGCTAAATTGAAAGTTATATCGCAGATTCTAATACCATAACGATCCAAACTAATAATTTTTTTCGTCACTGGTTTCTTCCCATGGAATTTTAAATGAAGTAGATAATTTTAATATTACCAGAAAACAAAGTTCTGACTTTTCCAGGCCTACACATCTCAGTTGTGAGAGCAATGCCATCTTCCCACTGAAGTAAGAATTTTCTTGGAAATTTCCTGACAAGCCGAGAGACTCGGTGAAATACATTTTTATTAACAGACGCATCTCAGCTAATGATTTAACACTTATGCCTTGAGCCTTAAATTGCCGTACTAGAACTAATGCTACTATCAACAATCCTTTTCACTGAAATACAAATTTTGGTGAAATGTTGCTATGTCCAGTGCCTCATTTTTTTTTTCTGAACTGGAATCCTTCTATCGAATTGAAAATCCAGCGGGAGGTCTTTGGAAGCCAAAATATGTTAGAATTTATTGCTACAGGTGTAAACCTCTCAAGTTTTGTAAACCGGTAGCCTCTCAGGTCAGTAGGAAGATATAGACCTACCAGCGCCCGACCGTCTTCCCTTTTTTAGTTTTGATGTCCCGTCTCCCTACCGAAAAATAAATAAATAAATAAATAAATTAAAATAAAAATAAAGATAAAATAAATAATGCAAGTCTTTGCACACCAGGTCCTTAGTTTCAATGTAAAATCCATGTATGTCATAATATAGTAAGAGTTAAAACTTGAATTTCTAACACTGCTAAAGCGTTCTGCTAAATTCAAAATAAAATCTGAACCCAAAACATGGAAAGACCCAATGAACCAACCTTTTATGACTTTAATAAAACTGGAATCTTTTTGGTTTAAAAACAAAATGAGCCCTAATTACTACCTCCTTTACTGAACTTCAGGCTAACCTCCTTTATTCTGAATTAATCTTAATAACAGAAGTTTTAGCACTTGCATCTTCTCTGAGGATTCAAAAATAATTTTGCAGTTCTTCGTAATATTTTAGTTTTTACCACTGGCGTCCTTTGCACTCTATACAAAGTTATGTTTGTTTTCTATACATTCAGGCTCAATAATTCATAGTTTTGATTGCACGGATTCTTGCTGCCAAAATACCGATAATACAAGAAGTTTATTACAACCAGTGCCTAAACTTCTCAATAATATTAGTTCTGATAACATTTTGTAGAAATGACAATTGTTGAAAGTCTCAGTATGAGAAGCGTGTATCTTGTTATTTTCTGACAATAGTCTTTATGAATATCAATTAAGCAGAAATGTTTAATATTTATACACAGTAAACTTCTTTGTTTTGCTGGCATTATTGTCCTTTGTTTTCATTAAAATTGAGTTGTAATTCTTGCCAAACTATCTTTTTCTAATACTTTGGCAGCCTTCTTTTTCACATAAATCTTCTTAAGGAAACCTTAGAGAACCGGTGGTCTAAACTGCTTCGCTTGTCGGCGCTGGTGTTCCGTCACCCCGACCCCCCCCCCCCCCCCCCCCCACACACACACACACACACAAAATAAAAATAAAAATACATGAGTAGCTTTAGCAGGTATGTTGTCTAAATTTCTCATTTTTGTTAACACTGGCCTCCTAGCTAGCTTGTGAATTAGGAATTTCAGAATATTCTTTTAGCATGCACAGGTCTAACTTTATCTTTTCCATTGAACAGAGTTTGTTATTCATAGTACGGCAGGAGCTAATTTTCTGTTTTACCTGTTATTCATTTTGTTGGATAAAACTAGAATGAAAGCACACCAAGGCCATAAATTTCATTGTTTTGTCAGCATTGTCATCATTTTTCCTAGTAAAAATAACGTCCACTTTTAGCATGCTAGGGCCGAAACTCCACAGTTTTTCATCACTGGCATCATTCGTGATGAATTACAAAATATGTTGAAAGTTTCAACTAATTAAACTAAAATTTGGTCGGCAAAGACATCCATTGTCATGAATTGAAAAATAAGTTGCCTTTGCTAGCTCGCTCAGCCTTTTTAGTTTTAACTAGTGGCATCCTTTCCATCAATATAATTACGTTGGAACTCACAGGTCTAAAATTCCTAATGATGAGGAGATCATGTCGGAATGCTCAAAACAAGGACGGTTGCAACTTCTTGTATTTTCACGGCAGTGGATTCTTTCCACTGAATAAATCATGGTAAAACTGTTAATGGACTAGAGACTCGAGTTATTTGCTTTTCAACACTGGCAGCATTCTTGATAAATTGAAAGTTGTGTTTGAATTCTGGACCATCCAGTCTCAAATCGAGTTAACATAGGCAACCTCTCTGCCAAATTAGAAATTAGGACAGAGATCTCAGCGCGTTCAGAGCTTAAACCTCTTGGATTAATCAGGTTTTGTCTATTTACATATAAACTTCATAATTCTTTTTAGTACCGGTCTCTTTGCTTCTTAAATGCAAAGCATGATGGAATTCTTAGTATTTTTAAGGCTTAACCTACACTTTTTTTTCCAGCGAATTGAAAGTTTTGATGTACTTCATTGTAACACATGAAATTTGTCATTGTCTATCACTGTCACTCAAGTCTATATAATCAAAAGGCCCAAATTAAATTTTGTTGCCACCTGCAGCCTAAATTTGAATTCATGCCGAAATTCCTAGCTTTCCTATTTGTCCAAGTTTTCTTAGACCTAAAATTTCATTTCTCTGCTTTATGTTGCAATTTTAGGTTGTCAAACACCTTAACTTTTCAATTATTCGCTACTGACATGCTTTCCAAGTAATAACAAATCATATCTACTGTCTTCTGCACGATGCGGTCCGAAACATCACAGTGTTCTTATACACTGGCACTACGTACTTCCACTGGATCAAATATTATATACGAAGTCTCAGCATGTTAGCAAAAGATTCCTAATTCTTGAATCACACTTTACGTCGAGCGTCTTATGACAAGAAGAGTTAAAACTTGTTTTTTTTTTTTTTTTTCTTATTTTTTACCTTATGCATCCTTTCCACCAAATAAAAGAAAAATGAATCCGGAAGCGGTATCATGATGAGGACTTAAAACAATTTTTATTTCAGCATTGGCATCTGGCATCCTATTCGTTGAATCATATTTTTTTTCAGCAATGGCATCCTATTCGTCGAATCATAAAAATTATTTTTTCGCATTCGCTGAATCATAAAAATGATTTTCGAAGTCTTGGGGTGACTACAGCCTAAACTTCCTAAAATATAAGTTAAGCTGCATTACAAAATCACGTCCCTACCTTCATAATTTAATTACCACTGTCATCCTTTTCGTAATAGAAATTATGAATTAGAAGTTTATAGGACGAAAATGATTTCCCCTGAATTAAAATATTGTGACAGAAAACTTGGCACAACCAGGGCCTAATCATCTTAGTTTTGATTGCATTGGCATTCAAAATGATACATGAAGACCAAATACGCCTGTCATAACTTTTCATAATAAACTTCGCAATTTCTATTAAACTTACTGGTTGTAGAATGTAAAACTACAACTACAGAACAGAGTGTACCCAGTTAATTTACAGTACAAATGAACATTAATCACACAGTTAACAATCTGTTTATCTATCTTATCATATAAAAATTTTTTTTTCTGAAATTGTTACAAATAGGTAGAAAACACAAATCCCATCAGTGCCATTTACAATATCCCCTATAAACAATAAGAGACGTTTTTTAATTATTAGAAATGTAACGTTTATAGATTTTATCAAATTAGAATTCCTTCTTTGTAACTATATTCGGATAACAAGTGTGAAAATGACCATGTTACAAAAAGTATATGCGTCTCATAAAAGGAGCCACAAAAACGACAAAATATAAAAAGTTAAATACTATTTTTGGCGTTTTAATGGGCTCCTTTTATTAGGTGGAATTCTGTTGTAAAAGAACATTTTTACCAGTCTCTATTAAAAAAAGTTATGTAAAGTAATTTAGAATAGCAATAGGTATGCATATTAACGTGAACAAAGTAAGAAAAAAATCCAGTCACCAAGTAATTTCACTAAAAAAAAAAATAACTTGAAGCCATTATCGTACTTCATATTAGAAACCTCTGCATGACAGCTAAAATGCAAAATTTAATTTCAAATTGCAGTAACAAATTAAATACACCCGAAATAAGTGTTAAATTGGAAGATACGGAGTTTATGAAGAGTATTATTTCCAAGAACACAATACCCAAGCGTAATCGAGTTTTCTGGACAGCGTATAATTCTGTATGAAACTCTCGGCCGGCCGTGGTGATATGTATTGCTGCGGTGCAAGACGAACGATCATGGCTAGCTGTAACCTTAAATAAAATGGAATAAAAAAAAATACTGACGCTAGAGGGCTGCAATTTAATATGTTTGAAGATTGGAGGGTGGATGATCAACATACTAATTTACAGCCTTCTAGCCTCAGTAGTTTTTAAGATCTGAAGGCGGACAGAAAAACTGCAGACAAATAGCCATCCCAATAGTTTCCTTTTACAGCAACCTAAAAATACAGAAACTACCGAGAAGTGAGCGAGTGTTTGTCAAGGACGAGAGGTGCAATGACAGCAAGATTTAGATTTTGAAACAATGAAATCTTTGACACTATGGCGTAATGACTATTAATATGAAAGGTGGAAGAATGGCAAGAAATTAGCTTATGAAAACCTGGAAGAGAACTCGAGCGTCTATGGAATCTTTAAATAATGGGACTATGGAGCAAACCTTTTTTTATGTGGAAAAGTGTGGATAAGGGATGTCAGTAAAAGAAATGGGGTTGAAGCTGGTTAGATGAACTGTGAGTTTTATAGTAATAAAATTTGAAATGTAGATGAATGTGGTGATCCATGGAAGTGGTATTCAGGTTAATGTAGATGCAAAGATGACTCGAGAGAGTCTTGAGATGACTAAACCTAGTAGAAAGAATGGGGGACCTAAAGATGTTGATGGATATGTTATTTGGAAGGGTTAGGCGGTAGGAGAAAAGAAAGAACGAAAAATGTTCTGGAACGATGAAATGGATGAGGTTCTGGAAAGGAGAGGCATTAACATCCAAGAGGTTCGACAGACTACGGAAGACCCATCTGGCATGTGGCAGATGCTAAGGTCATGTATTTTCTTTGGAACCCACCATGCTAGTGGGAACAGCACAAGTTTTAAAAGGTTTCGAAAAAATGAAAATATATAAATCATATATAGCACCTCAGAAATATCAGTTTTCAAATAGCATTGCATTCAGTCTACATTCAAAAATTGCTAGATGGACTGTTCTACAGCTAAGATGTCAAAGGAAGTCCCATATCATAAAAGCTACAGGATAATACATTAGGTGGCCTGTACATCTCCGTTCCATCTCGGACTCTCAGCTCTACACCTGGGTCGACTGACTGAGGCACGGGGGGATCAAACTGAACCATCCCACCCACACTGGTAGATGAAATAAAAGACCTTTGGCTTTAAGCAGTGTGAAATCATGAGAGCTCAACAAAATTTGAGATCTGGCCCCGACAAAATTAACTCAACGAACCAATTAAAATGAAAAGCCCTAAGGAAATACAATCCTCCATCAATGATTCTAAATCGCAATTGGCTAAGAATGAGTTAAGCACCAATAACTGAAGCTACAAAACTGTCTTTAAATAACGTAACAAGGATCTTGGTCTGTTCATGAAATGGCGTCAAGTGTTATGATTGAAATCTACATTTAAAATTTTGGGGATGGGTCACAACTTTACCATGACTTGATAATGGCCATACCAACATAACAGACTAAAACATAAAGAGCTTACACCTCAATCCAGAAAGCATCAAACTGAATTCAGAAAATTCAATATTAAAGAAAAGGCCTAAATTATTTGAATGGTCTATGAAGTTTGAACAGGATCACGAGTTTTCCATGAAGTGTCGAATTAAAATTTGAAAGTCTTTCAAGTTGAATAGGCTTTAGAACCAAAACGAAGTGAAGATCTATGAACAAACAGGGTAACAGACGAGATGAAAATAACAATATGGGCTTGAATGATAAAGAAAAAAAAAAGTATGAGACCATACAATACGGAACAATCGCATCGAACGTTCCGCTCTCCCAAAAAATGTACTTCAAAGGGCTACTTCATACATTTCCAAATGGGAATCCACCCGATGTATGTAAAATTGAAAAAAGCTACATCTTTCCTTCTTATTTTTTGATGATTAAAACGGTGTCCTCCGAGGACACGGAACACGTTTTATCTTCGCAAGGGTCGAAATTGATTTAATTAGCATAATCAGAGGCTACAGCCATCATCTCCAGGACACCAGCATTTATTCTTTCTCCGCTCTTCGTATCTAATTATTAATTAGTTCAGAATTAACCAGATGTTCTGTCCGCTCTAATGAATGTTGAATATTTCTTATACATCAATGCATCCATTTTACAGATATGTATGAATAGGAATATATTTACACAGACAACTTTTATGCACACATCATACACATATGTAGAATAGCGAATACATTTATCACAGACACTTTATCACACACCATACACAGAAGCACACATACACGTACACACACACACACACACTATATATATATATATATATATATATAATATATATATATATATATGCATAAGTATATTATACACATATACATCAAACATTATATATACATGTATAATATATATATATATATATATATATATATAATATATATATATATATAAATAGATAGATACATATATATATATATATATATATATATATATATATATATATATATATATATATATATGTATCTATGTATCTATCTGGAATTAGCTATTGGTAATCTATATAGAAGTATAGGAGTATGTATAGATATATTATATAGTATGATATAGTTATAGATATATATAGAAATATTATATATAGTATTATATAGGTGTGTAGTATATATATATATAGATGTGTTATATATCTATATATATCATTATATATATTATAGATATATAGAGATATGTATGTGTATATAATATATATATACTATATATATTAATATTATATATATGTGTAGTTTTTTTATTTGTTATATATTATATATATGTGTATATTATATATATATATATAATCATTATATCGTATTATTATATTCATATAATTATATAATAATAAATATATATATATATATTATAATACATGAATATATTATTACATATATATATCTATCTATATATATATATATATATATATATATGGATATATATATATATATATATATATATATATTATATATATATATATATTTATCTTCAGGTCACCTGGTCTAAATGCAAAAATAGCTCATCAGCAACAAATCGACTGTCACTGTCACCCTTGCGAAGACACAACTGCTCATTCTGGCTATAAAAAATAATTTAAAAAAATAAATAGAAAAACATTCATTTCAATAACTTTTTACCCCAATATTTAGTTAATTGCCTCTCGTTCTCTTTACCTTTTTTTTCCCTCTAAGAACATTTCACATTTCCTATTCTCTGCAAGCGACCAAACGATGTGGCCAATGAGTCAACCAGGGATGCTGTACAAGGAACATGAGCAGTCACTCAGAAGGATGGATAAAGGAAGGATTTGGTAGGATGACGAAATGGGAAGATCTGGGAATGATGAAACATGGGTTAAGTGCAGTTGGAGAATGTTAGACAAGTATTCTAAAATGGAATCTTTTCCAAGGGTTTTATACTGGTATGTATCCACCTTTGCGGCGTGTTTAAGTACAAGCCCGTTGGGGATGACCGTACAAACATAAACAAAAGACTGTAAATATCATAGAAAGATAATGACCCCCAAAGAATTATTAGTCCTAGATACCGGCCCCAGAAAACCGTTGGGGTCACTGCCTAGAAAAGATTCATAAAATGTACTGAAGGAAGAGAGAAAAAGCTGGAAAGTGATAAATTATACGAATTTGATTTCAACATGAGGGAATTCAGTTAGATTTTAATAAGGAAGTGAATCTGGAAATATAACGGAGAAATGCCACTTGAAGGACATGCAGTCTTGTGTCAATGTGTCAAGGGAGTAATTTACTCCGAAGAGATTTCGAAAGCTGAGGAGATAATAGGCGTTGGTTGGTGATTCGTACATTTTTTGCTGAAATGATACTGAGGGCACAACAGCAGTACCAAATAAGGTTAGAAAACAGAAAGGTGCCAGAAACTTATTATTTTACAAGCCATCTTAAGGCTTCGATAAGGTTACTTATCAAATGTTGCAGTATTTTAGTGACTAAATGACTGGCTGACCAAGGGGGCGTTAAGGTACGTTCGGACGAAGAAAAGGTTATAGGAATGGCTATGGTGAGTTTGTCCGAGATCTTTGGTTAAGATGAAAATAATTTAAGATGAAAACAAGCAGCTGCACGATTATTGAGGCAATGTTAGTCAGAAAACCTAGCATGGAGTATGATAGTGTTTCAATGAACAAAGTACAACATACTTCTTGTTGAAGACCAAAGTAGGTACATCTAAAGAAGAGTACATATAAGGATTTTTCAATATATAAACAGAAGTGTGAGACGCTTCAGAGCAAAGTCCAGACAGGAGCATCTAGAGAATGTTATTATAAAGTTAATTATAAAGAAGAAACGAAAAATAATTATCCAAAAATCAGAGAACTGTCCGATCAGGGATCAGTTTGTAAGGACCTTGTAGGGCCTTCGAGTCATGTTGGTTTGGTGTACAGGTTTGAGTTAGTTCCGGAATGTTCAGTAAAATTTTCATAGATAGTGCGACGGAGACTTCTGGATGGGTACTGCCAATAGGTTAGAGCGGGTGGCAATGAGATTTCAAGTCTAGTGTTCAATGAACAAAGTACAACATACTTCTTGTTGAAGACCAAAGAGGACATCTAAAGAAGAGACATTAAGGATTTTTCAATATACAGTGTGAGACGCTTAGAGCCAAGTCCAGAGGAGCTGGAGAAGAATTATAAAGTTAATTATAAAGAAGAAACGAAAAATAATTATCCAAAAATCAGAGAACTGTCCGATCAGGGATCGGTTTGTGGCACCTTGTAGGCCTTCGAGAGGGTCATGTTGGTTTGGTGTACAGGTGGGTCTCAAGGTTGAGTTATGTTCCAGGAATGTTCAGTAAAATTTTCATAGATAGTGCGACGAGAGACGTTCTGGATGGGTCACTGCCAATAGGTGCTAGAGCGGGTGCAATGAGATTTTCAAGTCTAGTGGTGTAACTAATTTGTAACATTAGCTGATGGTGATAAGAAGGTGATAAGAAGCTGATACAAGAACTAGCTCAGACATCTGGAATATGTTCGAAACAAAACAGTCGACAGTGATTGTTAGGAATTATAAGATTATGAGATTAAATAGACATTGAATTATCATAAGAGTGGTGAAAGACTGATGCAGTTTGAGTATTTCTGTATATATTTTACTTTTGGGGTCTAACATTATTTTCACAATTAGTGATATATACTATATAGGTAGTATGGGATAATAAACATATATTTATCACACAAGAGGTTAATCATAAGAGATGCCTGCCAGTGCGAAGGATCCATCTCGTAGTCATATAATACGACCTTTACCTAGTGCATATATAATAATAATAATAATAATAATAATAATAATAATAATAATAATAATAATAATAATAATAATAATAATAATAATAATAATAATAATAATAATAATTACAGAGAAATTATGTAAGAGGGACTAGAAACTATGTATATACTAGTAGGGAATAAGTTTCAATCATTACCTATTGATTATGAGGGCAGATGTTCTTCAGTAATGCATGAAAGAATGAATCACAAAATAGGCACATAAAAGAAGGACGCAGCATTCTCACTAAAAAATCGGAAACGTCTATGGAAGACACCCCTGGATGAATCAGGAGATTATTTCTTCAAATATAATTCTCAAAAACGAAAATGGAGGACTATGCATTAACGGAAAACATTATGGATTTTGGAATGAAAGAAAGAGAGTGACACCTGGAAACCAGAAGAGCAGCTAGGAACTACATCCATCCCTCACCCACCCGGGCTCCTCCAAAAAAAAAAAAAAATCCATGCATGTTTTTCAAATGCTTTTGAAGGCATTTTAACATTAGACAGAGGTACACTAAACGTTTGTGGTTTCGATTTCAATTATAACCGTTTCATAAAAAACTAATAAAATGATGGATGATAAGTATTGCATATATAAATGTATGTATGTGGGTGTATATATATGTATATGCATATTCATATATATTTTATATATAATATATATATATATATCATATATATATATATATATATATATATTATATATATATATATATATATATATATATATATAATATATATATATATTATATATATATTCACTATACTAATGCATTCTTGTTAAAGCAAGCAGTATCATGAACTTTCATTAACAGCCTTCTGATTGTTTAAGAAGACAAAATGCACAAGGTAATATATTTGAGCATATCTATCAATCTATATATATATGTAAATACAGGTATATATGTGTATTTATAGATACTATGTAGAGAGATATGCTCTAATGTATCATCTTAATCTCCATTCTTTCACAATCATGGCGTTGCCTACTTGAATAAGAATGCATAATCATTATTATAATGAATATCATGATGAATATTATGAAAGGAATACATGAATGGCTCGGCACATCTCTTACTCGCTATGAGTCTTCATATCGACGCAAAACAAGAAATGAGGATAAGAATAACTGATTTACGTGAATTTTAAAAACAATGATATATTGGTAAAACACGCGAATACACACACAGTACGACGGATTCAGAATTCACAGCTCTTGGATGCAAATATCTACGCCGTGCGTTTGCGTGACGATGGACCCGTAAATAAATACCCACGATTTCTGTACGCACGGCCAGAAAGCATCACACACTATAAGAATACGCCATACTGTATCTTGTCTTACCGTCCAGCGACGTACTTCTCTATCCTTGCTATCACGAAATATATACTAACCAATATCAACAAAGACACCATATCAAAGCGTAAAGAGAGAATAATCCGGCGATAATTTTCACTTGGTGTCAGTATTTGATCATTCTCCAAAACAAAGGAAGAGAGAGAGAGAGAGAGAGAGAGAGAGAGAGAGAGAGAGAGAGAGAGAGAGAGAGAGAGAGAGGTGTTTTTGTGAAGGTCTTGGTATCTTGGTATCACATACCCGATAAGGTAATTATTCAATTTCTGGGTCAACTGTTTAGTGTAGATTAAAACGGCCTTATGCTAATCTGGGCCTCATTCAAAGCAACACCTATGGTAGGGTGTGGACCTGTGAACTCGGTTCTAACCAGCAGAGACGAGGGCATATCCCAATTCCGTATATGTACATTTTCAATTTAACAAAGTGGAGGCCCAAGCCGATTAGCAAAATTGATCTACACAGTCACCTCATAACCGATTTCACAAAGCCAAGACTGATGAAGCAATGACCAATAATAATCATTAACTGATGATCCTGTGATTCCTTAAATATTTCAAAGTATGGGAATATTTACTGAACTTGTAATACTACAGCGTGTGTGATTTCAAACTACAATGCGTATCTTCATTGAGGACTATTTGCCTCACTGCCCGTATACTCTTTCTAATCACTAATTATCAAAAGATCAACACTGCAGACGTATCTCGGTTTAGTAACGATATGCAATGTCATACGAAAGAATCTCCAAGGTTACAGTATGGTCTAAACTATGCTATTTATCGGTAAGAATAAACATATGAAACATAAGTAAGAAGTAAACTTCTCATTCACACATTAGTATTGCAAACTAATATGTCGATATTGTGTACCAAATGATGTTCCTGAATATAATACGAAAAGCAGTATATACTCTACAATACAGACTTTTAGTAATTTGCATACCATTTCCATGTTTAAGTGTAAAGCGGCCATCTTGTTGGCTGTTCCCAAATACAGTATCAAAATAGTACATTTTTGACGAATGATGTCGAGTACAAGGAACACACTTACAGTTACTACATATAAAGACTGTTCTAAAAGTAACTGTTTTTAACTTGTCTTTATTTCTCTATTTTCGGCCGATGTCTTTGGCATTTCATCACTGGCCTTTTTAAAGACAAGATTTCTCTTCTAATCACATTTCCAAGCTGACAAGTTTATCATCATCAACGATGATAAGATAAGGACCTTTTCTTGTGCGTCAATCTCTGTCGATAAGGACCACAAGTCCTCTGAAAGCTGAAGGATATTAAATGTGGTACTAAGAATATAACCAAGATTCACACACAAGATGAGGATCCCACTTTATCCCTATCTTTAACGAAAGGGATTGTTCTTCATAGTCTCCATTATTATTATTATTCAACATGCGTCCTATAGCTTCCACAAAAGCGGATGAATATACATAAAGAATAAATGGATGGGGGTGGGGGAGAATGAAGGAGACGGGGAAATAGAAATAAAACTCATACGCATACATACATACATACATACATACATGAATACACATTATATATAATATATAATAATACATATAGATATTGTATATTATATTGTATATTATATGTATTATATATTATATTATATATATATATATATATATAATATATATAATTATTTAAAATTAAATATATTGTTTATATTATACATATATGTATATATATATATATATAATGTATATATATATATATCATAATATTAATTTAATTATATAAATTATATATTAATAATATATTTAAATATATATATATATAAATATTTTATATATATATTATATAAAATTTATATTAATATTATAAAAATTAATATAATGACAGAATCTACAATTTTATATTAACTCAATTAAATATATGATATATATATATATATATAGATATAGATATATATGATTATTAATAATATTAATTTATATTATTTATATATAATATATATAAATAATTATATATTTTATTAATTAATTATAATATATATAGACAGAATCTACAACTCTTTATCAACTCATTAAAAGTAATAATGTAAATTATTTTAAAAATACTGTAATGAATACAACATATCAAATAGATACACACACAAGATAACATACGAATAAATAAACATTGACAAACATAATGTGTTAGTGCGTCCAATGTAAGAAACAAACTTAGCCCCAAGACCATGCACAATCTAATTTCTGAGCACCCAGAAAACTGCCACAGCACGTGCTAAGGAAACTTACTGATAAGGCACTAACTAGACAAGTTATTGGTAATAAAATGAGCAGTAAATACTTGTCAATAACGTACCCATACCTCCGAAAATGGGGGTAATATTGTGGAGAGACGTGATGGCACGTAACAACCTAACGGCCGTTATGTAGTATCTCAAGCTAGGACCCAACAAGTCCATTCAATCTACCTTCACATATAGGGACCGGTGGTGTTAGGGGAGTCTGTCCTCCCCCAGGACCAACAAGGAGCCTACATACCTTTTTATTACCCAAATACTATCCCAGTCACATAGAGTGATATATGGGTATGAACTGTATTATATGATTATCTAGACTGATAATTCTTAAATTCAAAGGTCTTGTGAAATATTTGCCTTATTAGATATATGAGTGTTTTGTAAAATTCTGCCTACTTTTTTTTAAAGCCTAAGACGATGATCGTTCTATAACAACTCATCGACTTTTTCAAATTGCTGATATGAGTGCAATACAGACCTGTTGATATTTGCATTGAAAGAGATACTTGACAAAGAGCTAAACGGTTCTTATTTGATTAATTCCATAATGCTGAAACAACTAAAAAATAAGGACGGGGAGAGTCGTGCAGATTTATTATATTTTGAAACTGCAAAGACGTTGACGAGCTGCTGTATAATCCTTCATTTTTTTATTTTGAAATTGCAAGATAACGACTAAATGTTACATTGTCATCATGTTAATAATATATTGATATTTTAACAACTGATTTAATATCTTTATTTAAAGGTTATATAAAATTTAACGGAATAGTTTTTTTTTTTAATATTTTTCAATTTCAATACACACATATATATATATATATATATATATATATATATATATATATATATTGAAAGTGAAAAATATTAAAAAAAAAAAACTATTCCGTTAAATTTTATATAACGGAATATATATATTCCGTTATATAAAAATTTTATTCGAATATATAACGGAATATATATATATATATATATATATATATATATATATATATATATATATATATATATATATATATATACACACGTATATTGATAAAATTTTACACAGTGAGCTTATTGATATTCTCATTTTGCAAATTTAACAGGTGTTATGGTCCTTTATATATGTCAAACAGCAAAAAAAAAGGACAAATTTCTACAAATAATTTGCTTTGATATCTTTTAGTTACAATGACTGTAACGAAAACAGTAATACTCATTGTGATTGATAATTCCTTAACTGTAAAAGACAGCGATACGACATCGCGTAGTCCCTATTGGTACCTCACAGTCAGAAATAATTAGTTTTTTATATATAATTCCAAATAGTAAATACAATGACAGAACATCATTCATTCGACAACCCTATAATTGCTAAAAATACATTGACCTGCTATCACATAGTCCTTCCTTCATCTTGAAAGTTATACATTACTACTTTCCTTCTAATATCTATAAAATACAGACACGGTATTAAAACAAGGATTACATAAACTTGATCAATGTTATTTTAACTGAAACTCCTCATGGGATATATAAACTTTGGATTTTTTAATAAAAGAAATAGGCTTTATGAAACTCGCATTGTCCTGGTAACAAGTTTGCAGTAAGTGTCATTGTTTTTTTTTAAGTTCGACATGGTTCATGGAAAGAAAGGACTACATGAACACAATGAAGAGCACTTCAAAGCTATTAGAAGGCCTAAGTGGTAATTATACATGACCACTTAGTCCTTCCAATATCTCTAAAATAGAAAGAAAAAGATACGGGACCCTTAAAACTTCATTGGGTGTATACAAATTACAAGGATCACGAAAGTGCTTACTTAGTCCTTTCTTTCCTTGAACCATTTCGTACTTAAAAAGACAACGACAGTTACAGCAAGCTTGGTTGGATACTTGTTACCAGGACAATGATACTAATGGTAGTGTCACTAAGTCTATTTCTTCTGTTACAAAAGCCAAAGATTTTGTCCCTTGAGAATTATCAATTACAATAACAATGACCGAGTTTATGTGGACCTTGTTTTAATGCCTTGAAAATACAATGATGACCTTTAGGTTTTTTATAGTTCTTATGATGGTTATTCCAAAGTGAAATTAACTTGATATACATTTCTGAAACTTGATGTTTGAAAACACACATATGAACTCAACAGTCCTGAATTAATTCATTGTTCTAATTTAGCAATTATCATAATTATCGTATTTATTATGCCTTTTGAGTTATATATGTTACTTAGCATATATTTTCAAATACAAAATTCTTTATTCCGCTCCTTGATCATTTCACATATTTATAAGCAATTTTGTGTAGTTTTCCTCGAAAAAACTTTTGGGCATATTTAATTAAAGTATATGTATTTCCATTATTTAACTCAATCCATATTTGTAAAAGTAATTTTCTCAGAGTGAACGCACATTCCGATGGTACAATTCAAACAGACTATTAAACTAGCTAACCAAGCATTACGAAGGATGGCCCGTAAGTTTCGTAAAGCTATTTAACAGCATAAGAGGTTGGTATGGACCAATGGACTCGTCAAAACAAACTGAGATGGTGAGACTGCTAGTCTCTTGACCTTTTCTAACCTAATTGGCCACATAAGGTCGCCTAACTAACTGCTGCCAAATTCTCTGCTTAGACCAGCAGAGGCATGATGAGTTATTTGAAAGAAAGTGTTCGTCCAAGCCAAGAGTTCACACCTGGGTCGTTGAGAAAATATTTAAGAGGGCACTTAAGCATCAAACACTTAACACAATTGGAAGATTATTCCTCAGGTTTCAAGTGTGGAGCATTAAAAACTTCAGAATACTGGTCTATGATTTGTCCTGCATTCCTCTGTTGGTGTTAAATCATAGACCAGTATTGCACAAACTCATTCTGCAGTCTTTAATTCTCCACACTTGAAATCTGAGAAATAATCTTCTAATCGCTGCAAATGTGCTGATGCTGATAAAAAAAAAATAATGCATTATTATGCACAACAGATATGTATTCTTTACAAGTGGGAGGGTCATCAACTAGCATGAAAAGGTTCTACTGAATATGGTATAATGTGATAAAAAATAAATTGAAGACAAGAGTAGTAATAACATTATATATTATATATATATATATATTATGATATTATATTAATTATATGCGTGTTTTTATATATGTATATATATACACACATATATATGTATATATATATACATATATATATATATACCTATAATATATATAACTATATATATATATACTATATATATATATATATACGATATATATATATATCAATATATACACATATATATACATACATACACACACACACACACACACATATATATATATATATAACTTTATATAATTATAATTATATATGATATATATTATTATATAATACATACTGTATATATATACCCATATATATATATATATATATTAAAGATATTATTAAATATTGTATATTATAATAAGTATTATAATGTAATCATATATATTATAACATGTAATGATATATATATTTATTATATTATATATATATATATATATGGTGTGTGTGTGTATATGTATATATATATATATATATATATATATATATATGCACACATACACACACCACAACACACACACACATATATGTGTGTATATATATATATATATATATATATATATATATACTTATTACTACTCTTGTCTTCAATTATTTCTTATCACCTTATACCATATCCAGTAGAACCTTTTCATGCTAGCTGATGACCTTCCCACTAGTAAAGAATACTTATCTGTTGTGGAAAATAATGCATTATATTTTTATCAGTACGTCTGTAATACTTTATTTTTAAAAGGTGTTTTTTTCTGAATAGTAAAATAAGTTATCTCGCTGTAATACCAAAGTAACACTAGCAGAGGAAAGGGCACTCTAGCATCAGCACACTTACAGCGATTAGAACATTATTGAAAGGCCGTTGAAGTTGCATTGTTTACAGATTATTTTCTTGAGAAATTTGGAGATTTGTACAACAGCGGAGAAAAGTCATGCATAGGTGAAAGAATGGGTATATGGATATATGGAGAGAATGGAGGATGTACATTAATATATTTTGAGTAAAAGATTGCCTAAACAGAGGTTTATACGTGAGGAGTGAATAGGCCTAGAATGTGCGAGATGGAAGTATTGTAAGAAATTTTGGAAAAGAATTGCTTTTATACCCAAAAGGCGGGAATGTGGCCAAATAGAAGTGGATGCATTGAGAGTGATGGTTGCTTCGAAGTATTGTTGAATAGTGGACAAACTCATTGTCGAAGAAGCTTTCTTAACATTAGCCATTTCACTCACTCACACACAAGGTTCGTCTACACTATGTCGAAGCAACCATCACTCTCTGTGCATCCACTTCTGTTTGGCCACATTCCTTCCGCCTTTTGGGTATCAAAGCAATTATTTTCCAAAATTTCTTACAATACTTCCATCTCGCACATTCTAGGCCTATTCACTCCT
>NC_061092.1:41576118-41578618 GCF_015104395.2 Macrobrachium nipponense | reverse complement strand
TATGGGCACCTGAAGGGCACGAGGAAAAATACTTTTGGGGTAAAAATGGCAAGAATTACCACGGGACAACGGCTTTAATGTTTAGGCATGGGCTTCGACTGAAGAATTTTAAAAGTTTACTAAATCATCTTTGTCACCTAATTTTCAGTAATTCCAATAGCCACATTCAGCATGTGGAAATATGCATAGTTTAATAGAAAATCAGCATACAACGGCAGTGTTTAGTAGTGAAACAGAATTATATTGAAAAAGAAATTATCGTCAAAATGTTGATTAGTTTCAGACGATCCTAGCTGGTAAATCATGTGACAAGCGTCAGTTGCAGTGGATATGTAATTTTCTGGTCAAGTAAGAGAAATATCCATTTAAATTCTTGGTTTTACAACACAAGATGTCTTGGCATTGCCAAGCTGATAATTGAAAATATGCAATAAATTAATTTAAGTAAATAATTAATACATAAAAACAGAGGCCATGTAATTTTTGGTCAATCAAAAAAAATTAAAATAAAAATTTTTGGTTTTTCAACAAACGGTATCTTTGCATTAATAAAACGCCCAGCTGATAATTGCAGATAATATGCAATAATTTAATTAAGTAAATTAATAAGTAAAAACAGTGTTACACCTCCAAAATGAAAAGTAACGCAGCAAGAAGCATGTTTACCATAAGATTATGATTTGCTTCTGTATATTTCACAGTTAAAAGTTTTACAGACGGTAAATGAATGGCAATTAAATCCATACATTCCAATATTGTTAATATCATGTTGGGCACAACCAGCTTTCATTGAAAGTTTGCAGTTGAATTTCAAGAATTTCTTTTGATAAATGTTAAAACCAATTTATACTACTAAACTTCACGTTAATCACAGAAGTACAAATTTCTTCTAATAAAAGTTAAACCACCTAATACTGCTAAATTTCATGTTAATTAAGAGGTAAATATTTCTTTTAATAAATGGGAACCAATTAATACTGCTAAATTTCACGTTAATTACAGAAGAACAAATTTCTTTTAATAAATGGGAAACTAATTAATACTGCTAAATTTCACGTTAATCCAGAAGTACAAATTTCTTTAATAAATGGGGAACCAATTAATACTGAATTTCATGTAAATTAAAGAACAAATTTCTTTCAACAAATGTTAAACCACCTAATACTGCAAAATTTCACGTTAATTACAGAAGTAAATATTTCTTTTAACATATACCACCCTTTACTGCTAAATTTCACGTTAATTACAGAATTACAAATTTTTTTTAACAAATGTTATACCCCCTTTTACTGCAAAATTTCACGTTAATTACAGAAGTACAAATTTCTTTTATTGAATGGGAAACCAGTTAATACTACTAAATTTCACGTTCATTACAGAAGTACAAATTTCTTCTAATAAATGTTAAACAAATTAATACTACTAAATCTCACGTTAATCACAGAAGTACAAATTTCTGTTAATGTTAAACAAATTAATACTGCTAAATTTCACGTTCATTACAAACGTACAAATTTCTTCTAATAAACGATTCTTCTAATAAACGATAAATTAATACAACTAAATTTCACGTCAATTACAGAAGCCCAAGTGTGTCATAAGCCGATATCCCAACGTAATACTGAACAGCGGAGAGGAAAATGGTCGGTAGTCACGGGACGGATGAACAAGAGGTTTCCTTTGCTGCGAACGGTCAGATGTCGATAGCAGTAGGTTATTTTAATCTCGTATCTTGTAATTAGATGTATAACACTGTAAATTCTATTTGACTGTTGTTCTTATCTTTTCACTGAAATATGCTTACGAATATCAAGAAAGGAAAGCCACAAATTCCAAAGAAATATCGGAGCCTTGATTTGCTTTCGTCATAAAATTAGCGAGCTCACTACAGCCTAGTAGAAACAATACATTATCATAAATCGCTATAAATCATAGTCATTTCCAGCAGCTAACATTCATATGAGTATCTCAGAATTGAGTATATTTAGTAAAACATGGCCATGACTGCCTTACTGCTGCACTAGGGTTCCATAGATCATAGTCAACAAAGGAACAATATGCCCACCATGTTAACAATATTCTATGGCACCCTTTATACAACAATAAGACAGTCATGGCCATTGTCTACTAGATATTCTTTATTTTTTGTTTTATAAAACGTCAGGGATTGTGGAACACAGGTACACCTGGAGAACACATCAACAGGATGCATTATATGTTTGAAGTTAGTGACACTATTACCATCAATATTTACACAGCATTGTTTCAATTCTACATAAACAAAACTTCACAATAAAAAACTTGAATAAAATTTATCAGCGTTACTATTCATGAACAGTCTCCTTTTCAGGAGACGAAAGATGAGTCACAAGAGGAGGAAGCTCATAGGAAAATAGCATAAAGGAAAGCAAAGGAGAGGTATATAACCGTATTTCACAAACAACAATAAACACACTTCTATATAAATCAATAATACATCACAATGAACTAAGGATATACA
>NC_061092.1:41558618-41566118 GCF_015104395.2 Macrobrachium nipponense | reverse complement strand
CAAATATTGTAAATTTCGACCAGTTTCCTGGGTTAAAATCTGGAATTTTCTTTCCCAAGATTAAGCAGAATATTAAAAAAACTTCAGATATTCTGCAATCACGAAATGTTCGCCAATTGCTGGTTTCCTTCAATGGGTAAATGCCAAAAATGAAGATTGAAAAGAAAACCAAATATTTTTAAGAATGACTCACGGAGTTACGTAACCCTTGTGTCTGAATGGTTTATGTAACTGAAGGTTATTTGCTTCATTTAGAAAACTTGCAAGCATGATACAAGAGGTTGGGGTCAAGCTGGCAATCTTAAAATATGTTGGGGAATCAATGAAAAGCTGTCAAAAGCAAGCCATTATTATTATCATCTTTATTATTGTTATTATCAATGGTAAACTGATGCTGATTGCAAGGAATTGGAAAAACATTATGGATACGGTTTGTGACAAAAGAGGAAGAAGAGAGAGAGAGAGAGAGAGAGAGAGAGAGAGAGAGAGAGAGAGAGAGAGAGAGAGAGAGAGAAACCTATGGAGCCATCGCCTATTGTATCATTACACAGCCACGGTTTCACAAAAATATCTTTGGATTTTACGTTGTATTTTCGAAACCAAAGCAATAATCAGATCCTTTGTTTCAGAAACAAAAATCCAAAACCTATATTTCAAAAAGCCAGTCATACTTCAATGGTTATCCAAAATAGTTTTGAACTCCTGGCATTTCAAGCATCATTATCGTTTGGTTAAAATATTTCTCCCTCTAGTCAACTGTTTGATGGACTTGAATCAAAGAGCAATTAGCAGTCAGACATCAGATACGTTTTAGTGTGTAATGCTAATCATTGTAATTCGAATTACATACGCATATTTAGTCTATTTCTAGTGTGTAATCCTACTCACTGTAATTCGAATTACATAAGCATATTTAAGCTATATTAATTATTTATAGCAACACGAACCATGAGTTTATAGTAATTAGTGGAGGATCCTGTAACGGATCTCAAAATTATCAAGACATCATATTTCTGTTTTCAATAACAGAAGAAAATTTTGTCAGTATGTCATGGTAAAAACCCAAGCAAAATGAGGCCCTTAAGACTAAAGGCATTTAAACTATATTTCTAATTTGTATCTTCATTAAGACTTTCCTTCAATCCTTGTCTGGTCTCATTCCTTAAGGCCATTATCATTGCACCTTTCTTGATACCTCTGTTAGTGGTCAGTAATAATTCTCTTCACAGTTCTATCCTAGAATTCTCAGTTTTTTTGTTTTTTGTCCTCGGTAAACATTAAAAACAATCGGTTTTTCGTGGCTATAACTTTCAACTGATTTCTGTCCTTATCAGTAGGGGACTATGTTCCATGCAAAATTAGGCTATACAAATTCTTACCACTTTTTCTGTTTTCAGTCTATAGTTCTACGCTTTTAATAACCTTTAATGCAAATGTTTTTCTCCGCCTATTGTCTGATTGATTCTTAGAACACTATGGAGTTTCCTCATTATTATGATAATTTGTTGCAAATTCTTCCCCCGATTTTTTTTATTTGACTGAATTGTCAATAAGACAATTCTAATACTATTTTCTAAGCACCGTCATTGCAATAATTCTACAGAACTTATTTTAATTATTCAATGCAATTTACTCCCTCGAAAATATTTTCACTTATTTTAATTTTTTTTACGCATTTAAACGAGTATTTACTGGAATTATCGATTTAGAAAATTTGTATAAAAAAAGACTGAAGGTGTCTAAGGGAATGGAATGCTTAAAGAAATCTGAAAGAATTTAGATAATATCTAGTAGCCATAGATTCCACTTAACCAATAAATATTGGGTATAAAATGCTTCAAGAGATCTGAAAGAACTCAAATAAAATCTAGTAGCCATAGAATCCAATTTACCCTATAAATATAGTAAATGAAACAATCTTAATAGAATTGATTGTCATGGAGGCAGATAATAACACCGCTAAGCTGTTTTCAAGGAATAGAAAATTATGAATACAAATTTACCAAATATTTTCTTATTTGGCGAAGGTAGTTGGAACTTGGGTCAGTCTTGCAATATTCATAAAATACATTATAAGACCTCAATATGTTGGTTTTTCATGTAGGCACTTGATTCTAACGCTTGCTGCTTTTCAAGTGTACGGTATTGATTGAGTAAAATAATAGATATGAAAAGAGGGACATATTATTAATAAATAGAAAGCAAATTTTACTTTGAAAAAAGCGTCTAGGTATAAAGGAAGGTTATAATATAACCTTCCTTTATACCTAAAGAAAATAAAATGAGTTTTTACAATACAATACGTTTTTTTTCAAAGTAAAATTTGCTTTCTATTTATTAATAACATGTCCCTCTTTTCATATCTATTATTTTACTCAATCAATACCGTACACTTGAACGGCAGCAAGCGTTAGAATCAAGTGCCTACATGAAAAACAAACATATTGAGGTCTTATAATGTATTTTATGAATATTGCAAGACTGACCCAAGTTCCAACTACCTTCGCCAAATAAGAAAATATTTGGTAAATTTTTATTCACAATTTTCCATTCCTTGAAAACAGCTTAGCGGTGTTATTATCTGCCTCCATGACAATCAATTCTATTTAGAACGTTTTATTTACTATATTTATATTTATTGGGTATATTGGATTCTTTGGCTACTAGATTTTATTTGAGTTCTTTTAGATCTCTTGAAGCATTTTATACCCAATATTTATTGGTTAAGTGGAGTCTATGGCTACTAGATATTATCTAAATTCTTTCAGATTTCTTTAAGCATTCCATTCCCTTAGACTCCTTCAGTGAGGGGAAGTTTCACTCAGAACGAGTAAAAATGAAACAAAGCTTTTGGGAAGAGGTTGGTTGGTTGGTTTTATAAATTTTAGGTGTAACACCAAGCACTGGGGCAGCAAAGGCCATTCAGCGCTTACTGTATAACTATGATACTATAAGACGTGTTATATCATATAAAGCAGGTTTATTTCTTTGAGGTAATTTACTATGTTTTGAAGCGGGGCATTTTCTCCCAATAGTTCTTCAAGTGGTATGTTATATATGTTGTTGGATCTTCGTTTTCTTTCGAATTTATTACATTCAATTAGCAGATGACGGACTGTGACCAGAGTACGACAATGGTCACAGTAAGGGGCCTGTCTTTCCTCGCCTTGCAACATCAAGTATTTGTGTGTTAAGTATGTGTGTCCTATTCTTAATCTTTACTTGATTCCAGATATTACATTTATTCAGGAAGAATAAGAAAACCCACCCATACTCACACAAAAGGAAAAATTCAGGCATTTTGCCTAGAACATATCACCAAACTACCTTTGTTGATTAAATATTTAAGAAAATATATCCTTTAGTTTTGGTACTTATATAAATGCATAAAAATCCATTTATATATTGACTATCAGTTTTATCTACTCAGTTAACTAATCGACAGCAAATGTTTGAAGTGTTTCTTTAGATAAGCATTCGTTTTAGGAAATAAATGAAATGTTTCCTTAGATCATTATTTGTTTTTAAGAAACAAACTGTTTTAAGAGGTCTTTCGCATGGACCTAATCAAATAAAAGAAAAAAAAAATTAAAATGTCCTTTTGCTAATAATTGTTCAACCATCGGGAAATTTTCATAAAATGTTACAAAGCTATCTTGCCATTAAGAGCCAGAAAATAATCTGAGAGAAAGAGGTGGGCTGTGATACAGTAGCATTTCGTTTTCCAATTACTTCAAATTATCATTAGTTAATTCGTATTGAAAAGCGTTTCTTTAAGTAACCAATCATGAACTTCACCAAAATTTGCTAAGTGATTATTTCCCCCAAAGGAATTTATATAATTTAATCGCAAGGCCTATAATCTCTTGAACATTCAACTGGTCTTTTAAAAGCTTTAGGAATTTCATCTATGATACATCTTCAAATTAGATATCTGTTTTTATTCTAAAAGGTGTTATACACCTCCTAACGCTGGATGCACACAATGTATTTTTATTTTTATTTGAAATTTACCCAAAATAAATGAAAACAACCTATAAAGGTATAATACTTCCTTAGCACTGAAGTGCCACCTTGTGTCCACTTACTCCGTAATGATTCCAGGATAAATTTATTTCATAGTTTTCCACTATTATTTCCACGTATATCCATTTGTATACTGATCACATAAGATTCCTCTGGGTCTGTTAAATTAAGCCCACATGGTTTATTTTATATATATTTTATTCATCATGATCTTCAATGTCATTTCCGAATGACTGTGCCTCCCAGTGCGAACATGAGCATATTCCAGTTGGCGTTACTGTAATTCATAATACTACATACCCAATCAGGTTTCATGCTAATTTTCGATATAGGTCTTTATATCTTTATTATTAGTATTGAATCAATACATCCTAAGGAGTTCTTGAATAATTTGTACCTTTTTGTAAATTAGGATATTCAAAAGCTTACCCAAATCATAAATGTATTCATTAAAAATTACCTGAAGCGTTCCTAAATATTTTATCTTTTTATTAGTTAGATTATTTTAGCCTTCCCTTAGTTTCAAATGTGTTGTTTAAATATTCCTCGAATAACTTTATATTTTTCCCAAATATTTTCCATTCATTCTATTGACATTTAGGCAAAAACTTTAAATTGCGTATACGCCAAATTTATCCTTTTATTATATATGTAGCCACTCTTAAAATATGGTTGCATGACACTAGCAAATGGGAGTTATTCTTCTTCAAATAATCTATGTATCATTAACCAGTTATATTGCTATAAGGACTTTATTCCTAAATATATTGCAGAACTTACATGATAGTAATACAAAGAATCTACACGCCCAGTTTCAAATGTACTATGAGGGTTTCAAGGATATTAAACTGATGATAATATCAAATAGGAGTATTTATTCTTCAAATAATCAATGTATCATCAAGCAGTAACATTATTGTAAGGACTTTTTTTTATTTATTTATTGCAGAACTTACATACATTATAGTAACTACACGGCCAGTATCAAAATGTACTATAAAGGTGTCGGAGAAATTAAACTGATGACAGTATCAAGTAGGATTATTTATTTCTCAAATAATATCATTAGCTAATAACAGTAGCATAAGAACATTTTTCTTCTGCTTTTATTACAGAACATACATACTTTATATCAATACAATGAACCTACATCCAGTTTCAAATGCACGAAGGTGTCACAGATATTAAACTGACTTCACATTCACTATATAAATCATGAATTTAGGGATGTCCTAAGTTACCACCTTCCAGATATACTGAAACAACAGCAGAGACATAAACAATTACAATTTTTCATTTCCATAAATTTTACAAATTAAAATCTTGGGTGACGCAAAGAGGTTACTTACAAAATGTTGGAAAAAATCTCATTATGAAAAATGTTTTATCATTCTATTCAAAAATAATTTCTTGGCTAGAGTTGATAACAAATTATTTATGTATTATAGATGTAATAACTTTTAAAAAATCAATAGCTTTATCAGATATTAACAAATTCAAAATTCATAGAAAAACTTAATTCACTTACATTTTATTCCCATCAGAAAAATTTTCACTTAATCTATAGTTCTGCTGTGTCACACAAGCTTGCTAAATGTTCTATCATTAAAAGGATGTAATTTCGTTGATCATAACAGTATTTTCCTATACGATTTCTTAATACTTTTGAGATGAGAGTTATCTTTACAAGGATTTCGTTGTCTGGTTTCTACTAGTATCTAGCTTACCACTATGGGGCTTTTCTTTTTAAACTAACTATCTAAGGATTCTTGCTACCTGGCTTATCAGTTGACGGCTGCTTCTACAGGGTTTATCGGTAAATACCTTTTGATATCTTTTTTTTTATATGTTTTATTTTTTTGCAGTGTCACTCATCATCAATAATGTTAATCTATGCTTTATACTTTATCATATCAGGCATTGCAATTAGTGGGTTTCAATTATCTAGTCTAACAGCATCAATCATATTTACCATTTAGCCCACTTTTAAAAGATTCACGAAAACTGAAAACACCTTCGTATGACATAGTCAACCCTCCTTTAGAAATTCTCCAATATATAACAATGCAGACAAGGGTACTAAATTGTATATTGTTTTTACGTTAAATTCCTTGTTATGTCTACTATAAATATACTGACCAGATACCTGTAAGACACAAATTTGATAAAGAAGAGATAAGATGGTTAGTCCCATTAGGATTCAATTTTATTGAGATTAATAATGCCACACATTTTGTCTTCAGATGCTTCTTCTGTAGCGACCGGATTGCCAACATTTAACTAAAGATCTTGAGCAGAAAATCGTGATACCAGGATTTTCCTTGAGATAAAAGAGTAAAAAAGTAAGATTATATATAATATATATATATATATATATATATATATATATATAATATATATATACATATGTGTGTGTGTGGCGCGCGGGTTTGTGTCGCGTATGTATGATGTATATATATATATATATATATATATATATATATATATATATATATATATATATATATATATATATATATATATATATATATATATATAGTATATATATATATATATATATATATATATATATACTTTTTTATTTTGCGTGTACACAGTCATAGAAAAACAAACAATTTAAAGCGATAGCAAAAGATATCTGTATTTACACACAATTGTTCCATTTATTACGTTGACAATACAAACAAGAGCGTCTCCAGCGAACCTTGAAAGAAAGCAAAGCAAAAAGATCCTCAGCAAAGAAAACACAGCAATTAAGTAATAAATATCATAATCCTTACTAAAGAGGATATGTTTCTTGGTTCAGGGTAAATAATACGCTTCCCATACCCTAATTAAAGAGTAATTATATTTTTATTACATTTTCTTTGAATGGCATGAAAGAATTTCCAGCAACTGGAGAAAGTGTGATTACATAAAATTGTTTATTAGGTCATTTTATTATGATGATATTTTTTAAGCTCTGAATTTCTATAATTTTCAATATTTAACTATGTTTCTGTAATGAAATTAAGGAGCCCAATTAAAAAAAATATTAAAAGATATAACGGTTATGAAGTTACAATATAATCGAATATAAACGACCAAGACTGAATAAAACATTTTCAAGAATCGTTAAAGAAAATTTTAAAAGAAGGTTTAGTCACATCCAAAAATTAAAACAGAAGCCGATAGCATGGAAAATTAAATGGTGAAAATCCATGAAAATCAAAATAAAAGGACGAAAACGTAATTTCCAAACTTGGCCAAAGAAAAACGAAAAGAAGTAAAGTCTCGTCTCATTCAAAAATGAAAACGGAAGCTATTGGTAAACACAGACGTGACTTGATCGCTTCCCTATTGACAGCATATCTTTAATATGGTAATCAATCATTAAAATGCGCGTCCCTCTATCAAAAGTATTGTTGATCAGTTATTGGCGAGGGAAAATATTGCAACTTTAAATAATATAAAAAGCAGGCAACAAGTGGCAAT
>NC_061092.1:41541118-41551118 GCF_015104395.2 Macrobrachium nipponense | reverse complement strand
CATTGAAAGCCTATGGCAACAGGAATAACCCTTCTATTAGTTACAACAAGTCTACAATAGAAAGAATAACCTTCCTATTAGTCAAGGAAAGCTTTTAAATAAATAAACGAATAACTTCCATATTAGTCACTGAAAGCCTGCTATTAAAAATATAACCTCCCTATTTGTCACTGCAAGCCTAGGATAAAAAAAATAACCTTGATATTAGCTACCAGAAGCCTACGATAAAAAGCATAATCTCCCTATTAGCCACTGAAACCCTACGATAAAAAGCATGCACTCCCTATTTGTCACCAAACATTAACCAATTGAGGAAAGCCTATAATAAAAATAATAATAACTTCCCTATTATTCCTTGAAATCCCAAGATAAAAATAATGACCTCCCTATTAGTCACTGAAAGCCTACGATAAAAATAGTAACCTCCGTATTAGTCACTGAAAGCCTACAATAAAAAGACGAACCTCCTTATTTGTATTCAAATATTAAACATAAGGGGAACGCCTACAATACAAAAATATTAACTTCTATATTAATCACTGAAAGCTTATAATAAAAAAGAGAGAATGATACCCTATTAGTCACTGAAAGCCCACGATAAAAATAAAACCCCCCTATTAGTAACTGAAAGCACACCATAAAATGTCTAACCTCACAATTAGCCACAGAAACCCTGTTTGGCACCGAACATTAACCATAAAGGGAAAACATACAATAATTAAAAGAATAAATTTCCTATTAGTCACTGAAAGCCTACAATAAAAATAATCTCCCTATTAGTCACTGAAAGCTTAACATAAAAAGACTAACCTCCCTAATTGTCACCAAAGATTAAACATAAGGGGAAAGCCAACAATAAAAACAAACGAATGAGTTCCATATTAGTCACTGAAAGCCTACAATAAAAATAATAGCCTCCCTATTAGTCACTGAAAGGCTACAATAAAATAATAGCCTCCCTATTAGTCACTGAAAGCCTACTATGCAAAGACTAACCTCCCTAGCTATCACCAAACATTAAACATAAGGGGAAAGCCTACAATAAAAACAAAAGAATAACTTCCATATTAGTCACTGAAAACCTACCATACAAAGACTAACCTCCCTATTTGTCACCAAACAGTTAACATAAGGGAAGGCATACAAAAAAAAAGAAATAAAATCTAGTTCCATATTAGTCACTGAAAGCCTACAATAAAAAAAAAACACTGGTAATTAGCCACTGAAAGCCTACCAGAAAAAGACTAATCTCTTTATTTGTCACCAACCATTAAACACAAAGGAAAAACATACAATTAAAAGAAACTACTTCCATATTAGCCAATGAAAACCTACAATAAAAAAATAACCTCGCAATTAGCCACTGAAATCCTGCCATAAAAAGACTAACCTCCCTATTTGTCACCTAACATTAAACATAAAGGGAAAGCATAAAATAAAACAAAATACTTCTATATTAGTCACTGAAAGCCTACAGTGAAAAAAATAAACTAGCAGTTAGCCAATGAGAGCCTACCATAAAAAGACTAACCTCCCTATTTGTCTCCCTATTTGTCAACGGACATTAAACAAGAAAAAAGGAAAAAAAAACGAGCAACGGTGTCAAAGGAAAAAGGGAAACTCATCCGCATATTCATTAACCGAGATGATGACGAAAGGCGAGACGAAGACGGAGAGGCGTAATGGATAAAGAACGGATAACAGTAATGACGAATCGTAAAACAAATAACTCGGGTCCTAAGTGCCTCTTAATACTCCTGGCATCGATTAATGTCAGTGCCAGTGCCAGGGCCCGAAAACAAGATGGCGGACGTCACTAACGTCCTGAGAGGGGGGTGGGGGGAAGGGGGTATACAGAGTACTGGTTTTATTTTAATCAATATTTAGTTCCGATTTGGAAGAATAGACAAGAAGGCTTTTTGTGTTTTTCCAACTTGGAAAATGGCGAACGTAGCTAACGTCTCGATAGCGGAGAATCGGGAATTTTATTTTATGTAGATGTATATCTACGTAATGTATATTTTTCATCAAACCATAAACGTAAACTTCAGACCCCATGGCACTGCCAAAAAAGCAAAATGGCCGACATAACTAACTCCTAGACAAAGGGGAAAAGCAGCTTAAACAGATTCCACCAAAATATAAATGCTAATTACACGTGATAGTGAAGAAGGAATATTTAGGAAATCTTTTCGTCGAAGGAGTCTTTCACAGAGAGAGAGAGAGAGAGAGAGAGAGAGAGAGAGAGAGAGAGAGAGAGAGAGAGAGAGAGAGAGAGAAGGATCGCATTACGGAGTAATTCGGATGATAATGAAGGTCCGCGGCTTCTGAAAAATTGTTTTTCCCCTCGCTCATTCCCAGCTCATTTCCCTCGGTTCCTTATCAATCGCAATACGTCTCTCTCTCTCTCTCTCTCTCTCTCTCTCTGGTTCTTACCCTCTTAATGCGTGAGTGCTCTCGCATGTCTGCGTTAATGAATGTCTGGTGGAAGTCGCGCATTTGCACAAGTAGCTGCATACACACGCACGAACACACACACGGACACATACACATCTATGTATATATACGTGTATATATGTGTACGTATGTATGTATGTATATTTGTATATATATATACATATATATTATATATCTGTATATTATATATATATATATATACATATAGGTATATATAATTGTATATATATATATATATATATATATATATATACATATATATATATATATATATATATATATATATATATATAGTATATATATATATAATACAAATAAATATATATATCATATATATATATATATATATATAATATATATATATATATATAATATATATATATAATATATATATATATATATACACAGAGAGAGAGAGAGAGAGAGAGAGAGAGAGAGAGAGAGAGAGAGAGAGAGAGAGAGAGAACTCTCATTTATAAAGTCATGTTCGATTCCAGCTTGGGGACCATGAGGCTCTGAGAAGTCAGAAGACTGTATTGTGCTTCATAAAGCATCTATTATAGACCCATGGAATGTATTTGAACACACGAATACATACACACATTATGAGGCTCGCAGTTTCATACCAACATCAGTATGATTTCTTGGACCCTTCTGATTATTTTACTTTTTCAATTTAAAATTCATAACATATATATATATATATATATATATATATATATATATATATATATATATATATATATACTATATATATATATATTAGTGTGTGTGTGTGTCTGTGTATGTAACTATCGCCTCCAACTATATAACCTGTGTATGTGAATATGTGGAATGGATATGATATATATATATATATATATATATATATATATATATATATATATATATATATATGCGTGTGTGTGGGTGTGTATGTAACTATCGCCCCTCCAACCATATACCTGTGTTATGTGATGTGGAAGGTAATGAATTCTATAGGATATAATATCTATATATATATATATATATATATATATATATATATAGAAAATATATATATATACATATATCATATATATATATAATATATAATTATATCTATATATAATATATATATATATATATATATATATATATATATATATATATATATATATATATATATATAGACGTATATATATAAATATAAATATATATATATATATATATATATATATATATGTATATATATATATATATATAGATAGATATAATTGTGCGTATATTTTCAATTCACAATATAACCACAGATCACGTTTTCCAACAGCTGATCGCGATGTTTTCGACAGAGTGAAAAATATTAACATATAACGTCCATTATATTTCTTAGCTTTCATTGTGTGAACACAAAAAAAATGCAAAATGATTTAAGAATAACAGCAGACTGTAATTCTCAATAGTGACACGTGAAATTATAATGGGGATTGATACCAAACAATAAAACTATAATAAATACATTCTGTAAGAAAAAATACACTCCAGCTTAAATTTTGTTGGTTATCAACCGTCATACAACAAATTTTAAATCCCGTTACTTTTAAAGTATAGATTTAACAGGCCTTTCATGGTACTGGGGTATTATTATAATTAATTATTCTGCTGAAAATATCAGTTATTACAATAATTATTACTAACTATGCTAACTCAAATGATACAATGCAACCATTGCTGTTAGTAGCACTAAAATGATATTACTACTATCAGTAAAAGTGATAATGACATTCAATAAATCATAATGATTCTCATTACAAAAAAAGCAGATACTATCAATATTACGCTGAAAATAGAAGCTATCTCTACAAACTATACTAATAATGCAAAATTATGCAATATTGTCATTGCTGTTGGTATAAATAAAATTATGATAAAAATTAATATAAAATAGAAAAGGGATCAAAACATTTTGGTAAAATACAATGATTCTTATGAACAAAAGAGTAAAAGAAACTATCACTATTACACAGGAAATACCAGCTACTATGATAAGTATTAAGAACTATACCAATAACAGGAATTAAAAAATACACATAGTAGCAAGAATCTTGAAATGGCGAAACACATTCACGGTTAAGTACATGTACATAAATTTAAAGCTAAATCTATGCAGAAAGCTTTCGAGAAACTGTTTGATTTGACTCCTGTTTTGAAAAGGGGAATCTAACAGTTTTCCGAAAACTTACTGTACAGATTTATCTTTAAAAATATGTTCATAGACATAACTGGCTTTTTCTCTCTATTAACCGCACGATACACATTGCTGTTAGTATCACTAGAATAACAAAATTGATTATTCATGAAAGTGGTAATGAAACCAACAAATGACATTGAGAGGATTCTCATCATTATAAGAATTTTGAATATTTTAAAAACATATTTTCATAAACATTGTGATACTATGATTGCATGGGAAGTACTAGAAAAACAATTCAAGGGGTTTGCCATGCAAACAAATTGTGGGAATTGGATTTGTCTTGAAAATCCGTGTTTGAAATAATTTCTTAAAACACCAACCACCAAAGTAGTTCTATAGAAAATTCATAAATAATCTTTACAGATTTCTTTACCTGATGTCGCCACGATAATGGTCAAAATATATACTATAAAAAGATGTAATGCGACTTTTTTTTTTTACGTGACCGTTACTTTACAGGATATTTGTTATTTGATATAATACGAAATTTATATATATATATATATACATACCTTATATATACGTGAGTATATATACACACATATATATATATGATAATATAAATTTAATTAATATATATATATAATTTATTTATTATATATTATATTAATTAAATTATTATATTTATCTTGTCATAAGCATATAAAAATATATATATATATATGTGTCTATAATGGATATATATATATATATAAATATATAATATATTATATAAATCTATATATATTATAATTTATTATATATATATATTATAAGTATCTATATATAGGTTATATATATATATATAATATATTAAATATTATACCATTATTATAATATATACTATATAGTTATATATATATATTATATGTATATATATATATATATATATATATATATTATATATAATATATATATGTATATATATGACGTAATAATATATATATATAGTATATATAATATTTATATATATATATATATATATATAATAGTGTATTATACATTATTTCTATAGTATTATAATTATGGAATTAATATATAGATATATATATATATATATATATATATATATATATTCCATATAGATCTACTATATATCTATATATCTTTTATACTATTATATATCTATATATCTATCTCATTCTATATTCTCTATATCTTCCATATCTCTATACTATATATCTATCTTATATCAACGTATCTATATATCATCTTCTATCTATATATACCTATAATATATTATATAACTATCTATATATATATCTCCACATATATTCCTCTCTATACGTCATATATATACTCCTATCTCTATATCTATCGTCTATATATACTATAATATATACATATATATATCTCATATATATTTTTATATATATCATTATATATATATATATATATACTATCTATATACTATATAAATATATATATATAATCTATATATATCTATATCTATATATATACTTACAGCTAAGTAAAATCATCCTGGAATGTACTTGCTGTACGAGTTACGGCCAAAATATTATTTTGTGGAAAGGGAAAAAACTCTAAAACCATTTACCTTACTTTGAATTAACAGTTACCTTGAGCTCACCCTTAGCTGTTTTAATCACTGACCTGGGAAAATTAAAACTAGCGTAAATAACATGAACTGTAATTGCAATGATTGTGCATTACAATTCTTGTTATTTACTCTGGTTTTAATTTCATCAGATCCGTGATTCTCACACTTCAGGGTGAGGAGTTCTAGGCAACTTGCCTATCCCCAGTAATATAAATAATTTAGAATTTTCCATTTTAACAAAATAATTATTTGGACAAAACACATACATTAAGTAGATTCCAGGACGGTTTTACTTAGCTTTAATTAGATGTATGTAATTATATATACATACATGTACATATATAAATACATCTATATAGTGTATATGTTTGTATGTATACTACATACACATACATACACAATGCTCTTATTCTAAAATGTTTTTCAAAAATATTTAAGCATATTTGCTAGTGTCTATAGTTTTGGGTATACTACAACCGCATTTTGTGTTTATCTTTGCGTACTTAATGTTCTCGGTATATAAGTAAACTGTTATTAGAAATTTATTTCTGAATATATATATATATCTAATAATATATATATATATATATATATATATATAATAGATATATATTATTATCAGATATAAATTCATAAAACAGTGTACTTATATAACGTGAGCATTTAATACGCAAAGAAACACAAATGGCAGTAAGGTACCCATAACTGTATTTGAAAAATATTTGCGAACTACAGACACTAGCAAATATGATCAAATACGGATGAAGAGCTTTTTAAAATAAGATCATTAATGAAGCGATTCCAAAATGAAGTAAATACATAAGATAACTATAAAAATGAATGCAAGGGAAAGTTGTGCTGGGAAAAAGAATACAGGCAAATAATCTTATTTTCTAAATTTTTGTGACAGTAATGAAGAAGGGACCGTTTTCTAAATGCATACCTATTCCCGGTTGAAAATAAAAAATAATATATGTTGAATATTATTTCAATTGCCTGAGACACTTTTAAGGGTTTCAGCTACGAATACCATGTGCAGCTTTGCAATAAAAACATAATTATTTATAAAAACCGTTAGCATAAGGCTTTACCCAATGAACCTTAACTACCATTTTTTTTCAACTTCCATCAAACTGAAATATTCAGTACTTTCATGGGTACTACTTTTGTTATATACATATAAATGTACACAAAGGCATACAGGACCATATAAAGGTAAAATATGTGTATATATATATATATATATATATATATATATATATATATATGATATATATATATATATATATGTATATATATATATATTATATATTATATAGATTATATATATAGATATATAGTGTATGTATGTATATATGCATAATAAATTCCATTGGACAATACCTAAATTATTTAAGGAAACTATCATCGTTTAAAAAATTATTCCTTTGTCATTTAATCTTGGGGGCCAGGAAAAAATATGGCCGAGTATTGAGGCATTTACCAAACATACGTAAATAATTGTAAAAGATGTAAGTGAATGACAACAATCAAGCAGTTTTAGATGTGTACGGATGTAAGTACGTACGTATGTAAATGTGTGTATATATTAAATATACATCTCATATATATATATATAGATTGTATAGATATAGCCATGCCGTATGCAACTAGTAAAAAATCACACACACACACACACGACACACACACACACACACACACACACACACATATATATATATATATATATATATATATATATATATATATATATATATATATATATATATAATATATATATATATATATATATATATTAAAGCCTAGTTTTGAGCACACTAGACATCGCAAAGCTGTAGGAATTCGAGGGTAATTTTCCCATAATACTAAGATTCACACTCGGAATAAAGACCTATTTCCTCCTTATTACGTAGTTAAACATTGGAGGACATAAAAGAAACGTCTTTGAAGGTGCTTTGGAGATTTCCAATACGAGTTAGCTGCGGTGATAATAATAATAATAATAATAATAATAATATAATATAATATATAGACTGCAGGTGGTAGATGTATCAGCTGCATTTAGTGTGTATAGACCTTTCTATACAAAACTGTATGCAGCTGATGCAGCTATTACACGTATTTCTGTACAACTGGAATAGTGTCAGTCACAATGCAAACCAAACTAATATCCCTGTTTATTAATAACCTTATTAAGATCCATAATTATCATCGTTAATAAGAACAAATGAAATTACATTAAAACATCCCAACACCAATTCGATAATGCTGTCATTCGCAAGTTAGGAAAGATAGGGATGCATTATAAACTTGAAAAGTTATTAATGGTATGTATGTACATATGTATATGTGCATGTATGTATAAATATATATATATATATATATAATATAGTATGTATATATATATATATATATGTGTGTGTGTGTGTATATATATATATATATATATATATATATATATATATATATATATATATATATATATATATATATATATATATATATATATATATATATATATATATATATATATATATATATATATATATTATATATATATATATATATATATATATATATATATATATATTATATATATATATATACGAATTCAATACAATTACACACTTATACTTTATAAAGATCACAAATATTAAGCCACAAACATAATATAATGTCGAATTCGCTTCGTTCGAATAACGTACGTCTAAGGTGAATTATTACTAATAAGGGCACCTGCATAGATGCACTTTTCAACTGTACTAGACTTCTATATGATTTTATTTGCACAAGTATGTCAATTTATTCAATTTCAACATATTTATCCTGCCTATTGGTTTCACTATTTTTACTCTCACTAAAGTCTAACTTAAGGGAACATTTACTAGACAGCATTAATAGTCAATAAATGAAGAATCTTCATATACAGGCTACTACAGTTACTATTCAGTAGAGATTAAAGTATCAAATACAAAATCAAATTTAAACTTATTTTACTATCTCATTCAGAAATGTGTACCGTCGTAAACGCAAGACAACAAAAACCTCTCCTCATTCTTTATGCACTTATTCCTTTCTTCATTCATCAGCTCCCTCCTTCACCCCCTCCCCCTTCGCCATTACCGTCCCCCGTTCCTCTTACGAGTCTAGTCCTTGTTCCCCCACTTCAGACCTTCCATCTCACTTCTTATTCCTCTTCTTTAAACCCTCCCGTTATTTCTGATCCCCCCCCCCAAACCAATCCCCTCTCCTACCATTTTTCCTTGTTCCCTCTTGTACCTCCTACCTCCCACCTCCCTCTTACATTCATTTTTGTCTTTCTTCTTATTCTCATTCATCCCACGCAGTCTTAATATCTTCGGTTATATTCTCTCTCTATCTCTCTCTCTCTCTCTCTCTCTCTCGTCCTCATCTCTCTCTCTCTATCTTCTCTCTCTCCTCTCTCTCTCTCTCTCTCTCTCCTCTCTCTCTCTCTCCAATTCTTTAATTTTTCATACCTTCTTTGAAGTCGGCTGAAGCCTCGAGTTTCTTTTCATAATATTCCTTAATCCAATTTTTCGTCTCTCTCTCTCTCTCTCTCTCTCTCTCTCTCTAACACACACACACACGCACGCACACAAATCTTGTTGACACTCTCAAAGGACGTATTCCTTGAACCGCGTAAGACTTCTTGCTTTTCTGAGAAGGACTCCGATCTCTTGCCCCCAGACCATTTCTTCAGAAACTCTGATTAAAAGAAAGTTTTTTTTTTCTATCTTTCTCTCTTCAATTTTCTTAACATGGACCCTTAA
>NC_061092.1:41531118-41538618 GCF_015104395.2 Macrobrachium nipponense | reverse complement strand
TATATATTATATATAATATATTATATATATATATTATGTTTGTGTGTGTGGTGTGTTGTGTTATATATACAAATAGTATAGTGTGTGGGTGGTGTGTGTGTGTGTGTGTTTGAATACTATACAAAGAATGTATGTGTTGTATTTATGCGTAAATAAATTATATAACATTATTATACATATAGTATATAATGTGTAAAATAACAAATATGTAAGTTTTATTATGTTGTCTATTTTTTCTTCTAATAATTATTAATAACTGCATAATTTTGGTATGGATCTATTTGTATTGTATGTCCGATTTTTCTTTACAAAAACTATAATACTGCAATTTTGGATTCGATTTGCAAATTTGTCAATGTCCTTACAAAACATATATGCTCTTTCAAAGAAATGCATAACATATGCAATAATATAAGTTATATATCTCATATATTATATTATATACTATAATAATTAATATATATGTGTGTGTGTGTTGATGTGTGTGTGTGTGGTGGTGTGGTTAATAATACAAAATTATTGTTTATGTGTTGATTTCATGCGTAATTATCAGTATATATTATTATAACATAAGGTATATAATGTGTGTAATAATACAAATAGTATGTTTTTATTTATGTGTAATATTCCTATATATATATATATATATGACTATATAATAATATATTTTTATTATATGTGTGTGTGTGGTGTGTGCTGATTTAGTCACGTGGTGTTATGGTGGGTGTATGTGTGTGTGTGTAGTGTGTGTGTGTGTGCATTTTAATGTACACGGATTAGGTAAGTATAATAATGAGAAAGGAATACAAATAAGAAAGTGTCTTCGAAAAGGAACTCCACCAATTACTTCACTGTTCAAGGCGATGGCTGCTGGAAATTGGTCAAGTGTAAGAGGAGGGAGTGAGGGTGTCCTTCCAGGAATCGCTTCAAACATCTTGTCTCAGGAGTTTTGTCCGCGATGTCACATATTTCTTTAAAGCTGTAGAAAATTGGGACGATTTTTAATCCTTCAATGATTTTATGCGTCTTTGTTCAGATAGTTTCGAAGGCTAAAGGTTTATTATTATTATTATTATTATTATTATTATTATTATTATTATTATTATTATTATTATTATTACTATTATTAAAACAAAAATTTTGACCAATTTAAATCTTGTAGTTAATTTATAACGTCTTTTGTTTCGGTAATCTCGAAAATGGAAGGATCACCTTTTTATAATGTGAATATTTTCAGAATTATCGGTATTTTTAGTTTTAATATTCCTGGTATTATATAAAACAAATGTATTGTTATTTTGATCAAATTTCTTAATTTATCCTACTTCGAACATTTTAGCATAAATTGATATTTTCTTCTAATGTGAAATCGTGAAGGATTTTATTTTATTTTATTAATTTTTTTAGCCAGTTTCGGTGATTTTGAACGGCAATAGATCAAAACATTTTAATTCAGTTACATAACCTCCAATGCCTATTCCTGTTTTCATTACAATACGAAATCATTAAGATACGGTGATCTCGGTATAATGCTGCATAAGCCGTGGCACATGAATCTTTAACCACGGACCGGTGGTTGCCTAGCCTATATCGTTGCTAAATTTAACCTTAGGATAAAACTACTGAGGCTAGAGGGCTGTAATTTGGAGTGTTTGATGATTGGAGGATGGATGATCAACATGCCAATTTGCAGCCCTCTAGCCACGGTAGTTCTGAAGATCTGAGGGAGGACAGAAAAAGTGGACAGAAAAATTGGACAGAAACAAAATTTGCCGACGGATAGACAAAGCCGCCAGATTAGTTTTCTTTTTAGAAAACTAAAAACTGACGTTATCTTTAATCGATTATTAAATCGTTCATATTACAATTTTTGTTTCGGAATTTTGGAAAGGAAGTGGCATTGCTATATTAGGGTAAAAACAACTGTATTTTACCGGTTAATACGGTGATTTTTTTAATTTCAGTGATTATCATTACTTTAATGTAATCATAATCATCAGACTTATGCCTCGCTATGGTAATTCAGAATGAATTTTTTACCTATATATAAATATAATAAGAAATTATTTTTAATGCTTTTATCATATTTAAATGTTGGTGAAGAACTAATTTTTATTTGTAGTAAAAATCGACGGATAAAAAGCAATATTAATTTATATAACTGGAAAAATGGAGACAAGAAAAGAAAATGGCAGCAGGAGTAAAAAAATTAAGGCTTCAATAATCATATAACAACTGAATTGTAAAAAACCTGTCACAAAATAATCCTGTAAACCTTAAAATACTAAATATCAAAATTGATTAATTAGCACATTGTACTTACGAACAATAAAAAAATTACCGGAATGGGAATATACCTCTAAGATGAATTAGTGCGAGAGTAATATTCATCTGTAGAAAATTGTATAGGTTATATACACAAAACGTATATATATATATATATATATATATATATATATATATATATATATAGATATATGATATAGATATATATATATATATATATATATATATATATATAATATATATATATATATATATATGATATATATCTATATATATATCTATATATATATATATATATATATAATATATATATATATATCTATATATATATATCTATTGATATATATATATAGATATATATATATATATATATTATATATAGTAGATCTATAGAATTTTTAAATATATAAAATAGGATTGTTATATATATATATATATATATATAATTATATATATATATATATATATATCTATAAATATAAGATAATCGAGATATATATATCGATCTATATATATAATATAGTAGATATATATATATATAGATATAGATAATATCTATATATATATATATATAGAGATTATATATAATATATATATAATATATATATAGATATATATCTATATATAGAAAGATATATATATATATATATATCTAGATATATATATTATATAGTAGATAGATATTATTATATAGATATAGATAGATAGATATGTGATGTAGTATATTAATATATATCTATTATAATATTATGATAGATATATATATATAGATATATATATATATTTACATATATATATATATAGATATATGTGTGTGTGTGTGTGTGTGTGTGTGTGTGTAACATTTCCTGAAGAGGATTTTTACACCCGCACTAGAGTTACATTTCGTACCCAGGATTTTTTTTTATTATTTTTTCATAAGTACGTGCTAATTAAATGTTTTTTTTTTATATTTAATGTTTTAAGATTGACAGATTCAATTTGTGACAAAAGTTTGTATTATTCTATGTTTATATGACTGATGAAGCTTTAATAAATAGTTTGATTACTCTCTGCTCTCATTTCTTTTCCTGTTTATATCTCTATCATATAAAAAATTAATAGTGATTTTTTCCGATGATTTTCATTTAAAATAAAATACTACTCGTTTGAACTATTCTGGATTCGCCTGTTATACGAACATACCATTATCTATTACATATACTCCAAAATACCTATATGAATCAATTGCTTCCATTATTCCGTCATACAGCCCAACAGTCATAACACAATTTTCCCTAGCTCACTTTCACTTACAAAATCCACCTACTGCAAACTGATTCAACACTTTCACTTACAACATCCACCTTCAGCAAATGATTCAGCACTTTCACTTACAACATCCTCCTAATGCAACCAAATTTAACACTTTCACTTACAGCATCCTCCTAATGCAAACAAATTTAACACTTTCACTTACAACATCCTCCTGATGCAAACAAATTTAACACTTTCACTTACAACATCCTCCTGATGCAAACAAATTTAACACTTTCACTTACAGCATCCTCCTAATGCAAACAAATTTAACACTTTCACTTACAACATCCTCCTAATGCAAACAAACGCTTTCATTAGTCTTGACTGTTTCTCACTACAATTCTATCAGCATCAAAATCAGGTCCTTTCAAGAGGATTCTTCTTATCACACAAGTTTGAAACTGTATTAATCCTCCATGGTCTGTTTTTTTTTTCCATAACTTCATGAAAATTTTAAAACAACTATGAAGTCACATAAATCTTTTATTCTCCTCGATTTTATTTATCCAAAGTTAACCCAAAGTCCCATACCAGCGACCAATGAAATTAAATAATCAATCATCTGTATTAATTTGGCCATAAATTATCCACACAGCATCTGGATTAATTCTGTCATAATTGATCTACACCGCATATTTATTAATGCGTTCATAAGCCTTCCTCAGGGAAAGATTTTTTTCCGTGTAGCACCGAACATCTCTCACTTATTCCTTTTATATGATCACTTTTCCGTAATCTGTTCTTCTCATATTTGTCATACCTGTTCAGTCAAAGACCGTACCGTATACCTTACCAGTTATATTTAGTTGTTGTTCTACAGTATTAACATCCCAAAAATGAAAATATTTATTTGGCGCATTCCCTCAGAACTTTTCCCTTATTCAGATATGGTTTACACACACACACACATACACATACACACACACACACACACACACACACACATTGATGAGTTTCCTAATCGCCGTTTTGCTGCTTTTCCATTCTTGGCTATTTAACCTCCTTCCTTACATCCTGAACAACAACTTCCATGTATATTCATTTATTGACACAACTCTTGCATAACTCGTATCTATCTCTGACATACCTTCAGGTTCAAAGATTGTATTTATCCTTAGGTTGCTATACATATCGATTGTTCAGGTACTCACGAACCGAGTTCCCATGCAGTGGCCAGTGGCTATTGTATTGTTAACGAAAAATTTTCCACGAAATTTTTGTACATAAAGGGTCAGGAAAATTCTTGTTGTCTTCAGTCAAGTTAAATTTGCGTCCTATGGGGAGCAAAAGTCTTATAAGAACTAAAAACAGGAGTGGAGGTCTCGTAGTGTGAAGTACTGATGAACTTCACGGTATTTGCCAGTTGATGTGAATTATCAAGTTTACTTTCAAACACCGTGATCCTCTTTGCTAAGTTACAATTTTTGTGTTTTCATAACTTAAGTTAAAATATTTAAATTCTTTCTTTGCTAAGTAATAAATCTTGGATGTCTACTGTGTTGATGCTTAAAAACATTAAGCATGTTTTTTTCCAAATGAGAATGAACACATTTTTCTTTTGACTTAATTTTTCAATGTACTCAGTCCATCATCATAGAATTCCATTCTCTTTAGAATGGTTCTCTTAACTGCAAATTTTTAAAAATCTCATTGATTATTAAAATTTCTGACTCTAATACTACGTAAAGTACCCCCTTAAATTCAGCCATAAACATCCATTTTGACTGAATAATGCCTTTATATCTCAAACTTTTCTCGAGAACCATATGCATGTTATATTATTTAGGCGAGGCCACCTTCGAAACGTGTTGAAATAACATAAATGCATTTAGTACTTCTTTTTATTTACCTGAGGCCTAAGCTGAAGTTATAGCAAAATGTTTTTTAGTGACATAAAAGTAAGTAACATTAGGAGTATATTTTTGTATAATAAATTTGAATTCACAGAACACCCCAAAAATTTACCACTAAAGAAACTGCATATTTTGAAAGCGTTCTTTTACACAAATATTTTAAAATTATTTTCTTAAATATAATTTGCAGTGTGTACCATAGACCTGCTCAAGGTTTTACGGTCAGCAACAACCATTCCGTTGACGGCTTCACTGTAATTTATTCACATCTATAAAAATTTATGAAACGAAAAAAGATCTGGCTAAAAACATGCGAACCGAAACGAGAGTCTAAAACTTCGACTTGCACGCAAGGACTAACGGTATATTATATTTTTACAGAACTAAATCTGATACATACCCTAAAACTATCGGCTTAAGAAACATGTAAAAAAATGAATATCTCAAATCACCAGAAATGATCTAAAAGTAAGAGGGTGGGCCAAAAGTAGCCTCACAGTTAAAACAGGTAATACGCAGTACATTTATTTTTATTAAATGCATAAAATTTTTCAGACATGAATAAGTTGCATATTTAAGAATGAGTGACATGAAAAGGATAAAAATAAGTAGCATATATTAATGGCACAGTATTAATTTTCTATTGAAGAGTACTTTGAATGAGAAACAGTTCATGAAGTAACTGTGAGGCTACTTTTGGCCCACCCTGTATATTAAAGTTTTTTTTTTTTTTTTTTTTTTTTTTTTTTTGTTTTTTTTTTTTTTTTTTTTTTTTTTTTTTTTTTTTTTTTTTTTTTTTTTTTTTTTTTTTTTTAGCTGGGACATCTTACGAATCTAATAAGCTTATTTAGATTTTTGTTTGTTAATTCTTAGGGTTGTGAAACTTTCTGATTTGTTTTTGCTTTCACCATAAAACTGGACAGACCCAACAACATTTTGCCCTAAAGAATGATACACACCCACACAACCCTTATCACAAAAGTAAACAACGAAATAAAATCTATGCAAATACAGACAGTCCATTATAAAAAGTAACCAATTTAAATTAGCCGAAAATAAAATCTAGAGTTTCTCCAGGTACTATCTTAAATATTAAAGGTGTAGCATGGGAACATTGAGTATGCCACACATTTCCAAACTTCAGATAAAATTTCACTTGGGTTAGGCTGGGCCATCTAGTTGGCCATATGAAGATCAACTCAATGATACAGATAAAACTTACCCACGCTTTTGGACTTATTCACTCCTTTATACTTTATAAATAATGTTCCAAAATGCTATAAAGCCAAATTAAAGTATAAAAAACTTACAAATGAAAGTAACAATTGAGCCGCATAAGTTCTTATATAAAATAAAATGCAACTGCCGACATTTTGTAGTATCAAAATATATATTATTTCCTGTTGTTCCAAAATAATACCGCTTTGTTTCGCAAAACCTTATTGGTTTTAATAAGTAAAAAGCCTTCTTAATATTCCAGAGGACGACTTAGAAAGCTACAATTTAATTTTCCTTTTATAAGACGAAATGAAATAAGCCTGAAAAGGTTTTAAACTAGTAAGTGACATCTCTACTCAAAATTCATCATGAGTAGCGCTGAAAAGAAAAATTTGTTCAATTACATTCGCAACACAGTAAACACAAAGGCCAAGATTTGTTACTTGAAAAAAAATCAAATATTTGAACTTTACCCTGATGAAAACACAAAAATTGTACCCTTGCAAAATGGTTGACGTGTTTGAAAATAAACCTGATAATTCACATCAAATGGAAATACTCTGAACTTCCACAGTATGAAAGCCTTTTTATCCAGTTCTTATAAGACCTTGTGCTTCCCATAGGAAGCAAATTTAAGTTCTTTGAAGACGACAAGAATTTTCCGGACTCTTAATGTACAAAATCTTCGAGTAGAATATTCCGTTCCGAAACAATATCCACTGGCGATTGAATGGGGACCTGGTTCATAAGTACCTGAACAATCGCGATATATAGCAACCTAAAGATAAATGCAATATTTGAAATCTGAAGTAATTTACAGCATATTTCTCAGGGAGCCTATTTA
>NC_061092.1:41521118-41523618 GCF_015104395.2 Macrobrachium nipponense | reverse complement strand
ATCAAGCAAACTAATTTTATATAATTTATTATCTGGATTATGTATACTTGAATCAGTGTGTGAATATACAATTATAAAGGCTATATATATATATATATATATATATATATATATATATATATATATATATATATATATATATATATATATATATATATATATATATATATATATATATATATATATATATATATATATATATATATATATATATATATATATATAAAATTCAAACTATCAATATTAAGCTTCAATAACACAGAATGGTCGTGATCCTAGATTCTTTAATTTACATAGTACTATTATATTACCTGAAGAAAACTATGCGGTTCTGAAAGCTTGTAGCACTATATAGATTAGAGAATTCGGAATCTAAACCATCATGTCTTATTGAAGCCTAATAAGAGTAATTTGAATATATATCATAAGTGAATTGTGTGGATATATATATAATATATATATCTATATATATATATATATATACTATATATATATATATATATATATATATATATATATATATATATATATTATATATATATATATATATATATAATATATATATATATATATATATATATATTATACATATTTTATGTATGTATGTAATATACATATTGTGAAACTTGCCAGAAATTAATTGCCTTTCTACCGTTAAAGTAGCACTGAACAGAAATTCGGATAACAAAAATGTTAGAATCCCGAGTACTGAACCTTGTACCGGAAAAACTGTATGAAGGTTGCAGTAGTTTCCAAAAACAAAATAATAATTCAAGAGCGTAATAGCAGTATAATAATAATAATAATAATAATAATAATAATAATAATAATAATAATAATAATAATAATAATAATAATAATAATACTTGTTTCATTAGAGATAGACGCAGATTTATTTATCCAATGAATAGTCACAAAATTACGAATCATTAACGAAGTAACAAATATAGGATAAATAATGATAATCATAATTATCATCATCTATCATCATCCATCTGCTATCAATAATAATGATATCGAAGAACGAGTAAAACTCAGCAATATGCACACACACAAAAAAGGACGTCGTTTTCTGTACAACGAACATTGTTCACGCATTTTATTCTCTCTCTCACGGTACTGTTTCGGACACTTCACCGTAAGAAGGCGTTCTGTGCTGGTCCATTGACGGCAGCACTACACGGTGACGTAATTCACAGTGTTAAGGCTTTTGTAAGGAATCGTAGGAGGTTGATTTTGTAAAAAGTAAGTATTTTCATCTGTGCGTGTCTGTTGGTGTCTGGTGAAGCAGAATGGCATGATTCTGGATTTTAGTTCAGTCTGAATTACAACCACGAAAAACAGAATAGCATGATTTTATTTTATTTTATTTCAGAGTCTGATTTACAACCACGAAAAATAAGATATAAACGTACACATTTACATATATGTATACAGAAGATTAGAGATCTAAAGATAAGAGAGAGAGAGAGAGAGAGAGAGAGAGAGAGAGAGAGAGAGAGAGAGAGAGAGAAATTACTCTGCGGTTTTCCTTTGCCATTTTTGATTTGAAAAAAAAATGTAATTTCTACATCTGACACGGACATTTACCACTGAATATTGCCAAAGTTTCAGCTTTTGGTAAAAATTATTTTTTCTCATTACCGTAAATCAAATTAGCTATAACAGACTGTGCATTATAATACGCTTAAATAACAAATAATAATTTTGATTTTTCCCTAAATTATATATAAAATAATTATGTGGATGGATTTTATTCGATATGTTACTGTAAATCACCATCCATCTTGCACAATTTACCGTATTTTATAAAATAATATATAAAATACGGTAAAGAATTTGACGATTGTAAAAATTATAGGATTTTTTACTAGTAACTATCACAATACTAATAATTCATTGTTTCCCTAAGCATAGGATTAATTCCGCTTGTAAACATCAATATAGATAAAAACAAAATTCTTTGGAGGAGAATTATAATGTTAAAAGAAATAATTGAAAATACTACGTAGTTAAAACAAAATCACAAAAAAGGTAATTATAGTACAGATTTCTTATAAGATATACGAAATATAATTTATAATAATATATATATATAATATATATATATATATATATATATATATATGTGTGTGTGTGTGTGTATATATCATATACATATATATACATTATATATACATGTGTGTGTCTGTAATATGTAATGTGTGTGTATATAGATATATATATATATATATATATATATATATATATATGTATATACATCTATATATATATACATATATATACATGTGTGTCTGTAATATGTAATGTGATATATATATATATATATATATATATATATATATATATATATATATATATATATATAGTGTTTTGTATATACGTGTATGCATATATATATATATATATATATATATATATATATATATATATGTATGTGTGTGTGTGTGTGTGTGTGTGTGTGTGTGTGTGTGTGTGTGTGTGTGTGAGAAAAACACGG
>NC_061092.1:41508618-41516118 GCF_015104395.2 Macrobrachium nipponense | reverse complement strand
TTTTTGTCCTATGAGGATTGAAGGTGGGAATTAAAAAGTGCGCCTGGTGGGACCAGGAAATGATAGGTTTTGCAAAGAAAGAAAATAGCTTACTTGAACTGCAATTGCAAAACAAAGGGAAGATCCAGAATGGGTATGTTAAGTGTAGCCATGCACAAGAAAGTATATGCAAATTAAAATAAATTTTAATGTATGTATGCTTGTACGTGTGTGCTTGAAATATACTGGAACCATGACCTTTTATGCAGTGGACCTCAAGGTAAATGAAACTTAGAATATAAACCTTGACCCTTTTAGGTCTTCAGTTTTAAATTAATTTATAGATGACAAATCAATGGTTGTAAAAATCAAAATTTTTTAAAACACAAACGGTAAAAAAAAAAAAAAAAAAAAAATATTGGCATCTTACAGGAAAAGGAGAAATAACTTTAGGGAAAATATTTGAAGAGAGTATAGTTATTGGGCACGTGTATCTTATTAAAAATTATGAAAATACTAAACTGCCTCCTAAAGAGAAAGCAGTCCTGGGCTGATTGAATATTATGAATTATCTTGAGAATATGGGAGAAAGGTAGAGTTGGCTGATGGAGTTGGAAATCTGCCTGAGCATTTCTGTATTAATGGCTGTATACAAATGCACGGTAAGAAATCAGAAGCCTTAAAATGTTAAGTCACTTAGGAACCAGGAGTTGATAAGGGTACATGTGAGCCACTGCAGTATGATGTTGGAGTCATCCAGTGGTTGATATCGATGTTTATTTCCGGATGAGAAAGCATTCACAGGAATGGGAGAGAGATGGTAAAGTGTCTCTTTGTATAGAGGTAGAGTTGAAAGTAGACTGAAAAAATGTATGGAAAACCAAACTCAACATATAAAATATACTGACAAATCAAAATCATACTTACTATAACAAAAATGAATGTTTTGATTTTCACTGAAAAAATATAACTGATGACAGAAGTATGGATATGGGAAAAACAAGTCTCTATGGAGAAACAATAATGCAGGAGGCTTGAATATAAAAGGGAAAACCGTTCGTGGCTCACACGGGCTCAGAAAATTAATAGTTTAATTATAAAATTGACAGACAAGCAGTACCGAAGAAATACCGATGATACGTTTGTTAAACAATAAGATTTTACTGGGAAAATGGAGGTGTATAGGTGTTTGTAGAAGGGAGAATGACTGACTTGGTGTCAACTTGGAGGTAACACAAGTTTGAAAGTGACTGGTTTGATGTCAACTTGGAGGTGACAAAAGTTGTCGAGTAACTGGTTTGGTGTCAACATGGAGGGACATGTTTGAGAGTGACTGGTTTGGTGTCAACATGAAGGTTACATATTTGAGAGTGACTGGTTTGGTGTCAACATGAAGGTTACATGTTTGAGAGTGACTGGTTTGATGTCAACATGAAGGTTACATGTTTGAGAGTGACTGGTTTGGTGTCAACATGGAGGTTACATGTTTGAGAGTGACTGGTTTGGTGTCAAATTGGAGGTGACACAAGTTTGAGAGTGACTGGTTTGGTGTCTACATGGAGATGACAAGTGGAGTGACTGGCTTGATGTCAAAATGGATGTGACATGATTAAGAGTGACTGGTTTGTTGTCGACATGGAGGAGATACGATTGGCAGTGACTGGTTTGACGTCAATATGGAGGTGACACGTTTGTGCTATGTCCCAACTAGCTGTTCAATACCTACATGTACTATGTAGGAAAAAAAATTGCGAAATAAAAAGAAAAGTCATGCATGACGTTTGGAAAGGCTGATGTCTCTAGCTTATACAATACTCATTAGAGATACAGGAAAAAAACTGCACAAACTAGATAAAGTCAGAAGTATTACAAAGAAGAAAAATTTGCAATTACATATGAACAAGAATAAGATTATAACCTTAAATGAAAGCCCTACAGATGAAGCAGTCGATGGTGAGAATGGAAATATTTTATGCATAAAAGCATTTGGGAGCAAATATGTCGGATGATGGCAGAAGGAAATAGGAATAAAAGAAAATAGGATATGCAGAGAATGGCGTAGGATGTGTAAAAAAAAACAGTAAGGAGAGAAGTTCTTGTGACTGTGGAGAAAAAGGTTGAAAATGTAAGACCGTACAGCTAAATCGGTTGGTTCATTAGTTGAAGAATGAACAATTCGGCAGAGACATAATAAACAAAATAAGTAAATAAATAAATAAAAAGGCATGAGAGAGGAAGGGGCTCAACATCCATGGAACGAGTATGAAATTACAATAAGAGGTGAATAGTGCAGTGGCTGTCAAGGGGTTCAATGCACTGATTATGAGCACTTTTATGCACTTATAGTGTTCATCTGGGAAGCCATTACATAGTTGGGGGAGGGGGGAGCTTAGTGCTGAAGAGAAAAATATAGAGAAGGTATATATATATATATATATATATATATATATATATATATATATATATATATATATATATATATATATATATATATACATATCTATATATATATATATATATATATATATATATATATATATATATCTATATATATATATATATATATCTTATATATATATATATCTATATATATATATTATATATATATATATATAGATATATATATATATATATATATATATATATATATATATATATATATATATATATATATATATATATATATATATATATATATATATATATATATACATATATATATAATGAACAATAGTCCTTATCATTTTTTTATAATAATAATATCTTTCTCTTAGTTTATCAAAATTGAATTATAGCGTAAATAGAGCCCAAGCTTTTAAACAAATAATTTCCTTGGTAAACGAGAATATGACAAATCTAATTTTTTATCAGTTTTTTATGGTAAAAAAAAAATATATCATATATATATGTACTTATACATAACTGTGGAAGCATTTCTCCACTTCAAGACTCGTGCTACTATTAATATTTTTTATTACTAACATTTTAATCAAAATGGATTGGTTTTATAAAGATGCACTACTATTTTTAAACATTTTAGCTGCCATCAGTTCTTCGATAGCGACCAAGATTAAGCATTATCACCACAGTCCGTCTGTCAAAATTATTTTGAACTGGATGCAATATTACCAAAAATTGTCATGTGAAGGTAATGTCATTATAAAAATTATCATCAAACACTTTTAATTCCCCTAAAAATATTTGAAATCTACGTGTAATACAAACCGTCAAATTATTATTAAGAGAGATGTTCACATCCAATCATCAGCTGATGCTAATATTAATATTGAAAAAAATATTAATATTCAAAAACTGAGTTGGGGATACAGGTGACCTTCCATTGACAACATAAAATTGAAATAAATTACTGTATTTTTCTGTAACCTTATTTTAAATGCCTCTCCATCAATGCTGCAATACAATGTAATTTCAATTTTAATGTGAAATGTAAAAATTTTTGGAGGTTACAAAATGTAAAGTGAAGCTTTCTATGAAATTACTTAATGAATGAATGAATATGTATGTGTAGCCTATATATATATATATATATAATATATATATATATATATATATATATATATATATATATAATACAAGTTGATAATTTTTCTATGAATTATATGCAAATTTCAAAAGAAATTTCTTATTACATTCTCTAACATCAAAAATATTTTTATATATGTCAGAACGTGCTTAGGTTTAGACTTATTTGTTGATGCAATCAAACAATTTATCTTCCAGACAACTATGGCCATAACTCTAAAAACAGATCTATTTCATAATTAAATCATTCCTTCACATTCACGGATCCATCAACAGAATTATCCATTCATTCTATTTATCCACATTTATCTCTTCTCTCATCGGAAACATTCTCGCATTCGGCAGAAGATATGGCTCCGGCGACCCGGGGGAAAGAATATGAGATACTGCCGAGATAAGACGAAATGAAATGTAAAGAAAACAAGACAAGAAGAGGAGGAGGAGGGCGAGGGAGGAGGAGGAGGAGGGGGAGGGAGGGTGAAAATGGAGGGTGGTGGTGGAGTGGACGGAAGCGATGCAATGAGACGAAAAGGGAGGAGCCAATGAGGGACAGGAGAATAAAGAGAACGTGAAAAATCGAGAATATGGAAATGGGATAACGAAGAAAAAGAAGGAAAACGTAAAAGGAGATGGACGGGCAAGCGGAAATCAAAGCACGGGAAAAAGTCGAAAAAAATCAAGTGCAAAAATACTTGGTCGTTAAAATTTCAAGAGGCTAAAGGATGTTGGATAAGAATTATGGACAAAAAAAATTATTTCAAATTAATGGAGAACAAAGTTGTTTTTTATAAAAAAAAAAAAAAATTTGTCTGAAATAGGAAACAAAAATGATGCTGAGTAAAATACTAGAAATAAAAAAATAAAAAAAAGAGAGAAGCTAAAAGGTACAACAGGCTATTTGGGTGAAAAATAACTTTTATCTACTCAAATAAATTTTTAAATAACGAAGAAAACAAATACAATTACATAAATAAAATATACCAGCAAACTAAGAATGACATGATTTATTTACTAGAATGAATAAAACTGTAATAAACTTTAGTAGAAAAATTTAATATCCCGATGCAATGATTATTCTTCTCAAATTAAATAAAAGACAAAAATTCTCCATACTAGAAATAAACTAGTAGATAAAGGAAATACAAGAAATAAACTCTTATTAGATAAAGAACACGTTCTTACATTAAACCCTTAAGAGTAAAAAATTAATTTTAAAAATTCAAACATTCTCAAAATAATATACTATCGTTGCAGGAAAAAGTTGGACCTATTTGCCGAGTCAAATTTAGAATATTAAGTACGCATAAAATATTTCAGGCGTTATTTTCTGAGATTATAGGGAAATGCTGAAAAGAATTAATAATATATTTCCGGCACTGTATACTCTACTTTCAAGAAAATGTTTATACCAAATTCTTAAAATATAATTTTCCATCTAGTTGCTACAAATATTTAATCTATGAATGGAATCTTAGAGTTGATAAATAACTAAAAACGTTAACTAAATTCTTTTTCAGAAATTACTAGTTAAAATCTCGTTCGAAAAATATCCATTCTAACAGCTACTTGAGATTGCATACAAAAATAATGAAAAATATACTTACTCCCTTTTATTTCAAACGTATTTTAGTAATTAAAAAAAACAAATTAGATAAATTAATCCATTCCAAAAGATAATGCCATTTATAAGAAAATATTTTTAGTAATTCCAAAAAAATTTTACTCAAATAATATTGTTCCGATTAAGGGAATTTAATACAAACAATTCTTCGATAAATAAATAAAGAAATCCATCCAAAAGATATAACAATTCTCAAAGGAAACGTTTGAAATACCAAACGTTCGAAAATAGAACAATCTATAGCAGACCTTATTTACCCTTGATTATAGTCACCACCAACTTCATTTAGCGTAAACGTCTTATCAGAGTAGACTGCATTCAGGTTCAGACATTCGCTGGTCCCAGTCTGATTGCATTTCGAAGTTGCAACGGCAGACAAACAAGGAAATATTTCCAGCCGGATGTGCTCCTCTTTGCATTTCCGATGCGGCCCCTCGTCCTATTTCCTCTTATTGTGATCGGAGATGGAGAGAGAGAGAGAGAGAGAGAGAGAGAGAGAGAGACTAATGTACCTTCATGTTGTGTTGATGTCTATGCAAGTTTCTCTATAACAGAACTGAATGTGAGTAGATTTTCTGACCTTACTGCTGAGAGAGAGAGAGAGAGAGAGAGAGAGAGAGAGAGAGAGAGAGAGAGAGAAACTTATGTACCTTCATGTTATGTTGGCGTCTATGCAAGTTTCTCCATAACAAAATTGAATATGAATGGATTTTCTGACTTTACTGAGAGAGAGAGAGAGAGAGAGAGAGAGAGAGAGAGAGAGAGAGAGAGAGAGAGAGAGAGAGAGAGAGAGAGAGAGAGAGAGAGAGAATATCTCTGAAAACTGTTAAAACACTCATTGTATATTCAATTTGCTACAATATATAACATCAAAAGTTCATACGAAAATTATTTCATTTTTTTGTAAGAGTAGAAAGCTCATTGTCAGACAGCGCAAAGTAATATCAACTTCATCTATTGCATAACTGGGGTGACACATTCTCCATATTCCCCCAGAAACCTAACAAGATAATAATAATAATTAGCAATATCAGATGCAAGCATGGCAAAGGTTTCCCATCTATCAGTCACATTGGCATGGAGCAATTTCTGTGGTTCTTCAATACTAATAATTGAAGTGTAGTTAGCATCAAATTATGATGCGGAATTACTTCTTCACTTTTCTTTAAAGTATCCCGTAACTGCATCACAAAACTTGACACGTCCAATGGTGTTTCTTTCTTAAGATAGTGATTTTCCTATATAGTTATTTTTCGTATTATCCCGCCACTGACTTTTAAGTGAAACACCGCCTAGTCACATTTCCCTATGATGTCAAATTTGCAAAAATAAACTTCGAATTAGTTTATCAAGCAACTACCTTACATTACACCTTACACTACGAGAGAGAGAGAGAGAGAGTGAGAAGAGAGAGAGAGAGAGAGAGAGAGAGAGAGAGAGAGAGATTAAATTCCTTTGGACATTGGTCCGCTTATGGAAAAATAAATACTTCAGTTATGCATATTTTGAATTAGTTCTTTTGCTAACCTACGAACTACATATATGGTTCAATATAAAAATAAACGCCGCCTTTTAAATAATCATGGAGAAATAATAATGGAAAAAACAAATTTATGAAGTCAAACGTAATCATAAAAAATATTTAAAACATTCTGCGAAAAAACAAATCCATTTTATAAAAAAAAATCAGAATTCTTCGGCTTAAAAAATGAAATAAAATCATGTTTTCTTAATCCCTGTTTCTCATTTTAGTGTCTCGTACAATTTTCATGATAATTTTACCTTACCTAGTTCCTAGTTGTCTTAAGGTTTGGAGTGAGAACTTACATAAAGAAAAAAAAATCCTAGCATTACAGGCTGTGCTTAATATACTAAAAGTATATATATTAAGACATCATCAGTTGACTTTCTTGCTGGTTTGAGGAGAAAATTCTGTATTTCGACCAATTTAATTTTAATGGGGAAGTTTACAGAAAAAAAAAAAATCCTATATGGTAGAGGTTTATAGAGAAAAAAAAAAAACATATTGTGAGGTGCCTTTTATTTGCAAGCCTATCTATACACAGAATGTGAAAAGGGAGATTCTTTTAACTGCTCCCCAGTCGACAATAAACAGCTTTTCTCGAATCAATGTGAAAGCTTAGTGATACTTTGTTTTGTTTTTTATGGTGTTTTTACGTTTCCATGGAACCAGCGGTTATTCAGCAACGGGACCAACGGCTTTACGTGACTTCCGAACCACTTCGAGAGTGAACTTCTAATCACTAGAAATACACATCTCTCACACTTCAATGGAATGCCCGTGAATTGAACTCGCGGCCGCCAAGGTGGCAGGCCAAGACCAAACCAACCACGCC
>NC_061092.1:41476118-41503618 GCF_015104395.2 Macrobrachium nipponense | reverse complement strand
TTCTGATATATCTTATCGGTCCATATTTTCATCGGTAAAAAAAAAGAAATTTTCAATACCAACTACAAAAAATATAGGAAATTATAGGAAATTTAATCGATAGTATTTTTAGGTGATATTAAAACTTGATGTTTCTTATGTATACCCGTAAAAATCTTATAATTTGTAATGCTATATACAAGGCGGCAAATCCACTGACGACCAATGATTATGCAGCCTCGGAATCCTTCCTTGTTGCAAATAAGAATTAATAATAATAATAATAATAATAATAATAATAATAATTATAATAATAATAATAATTAAACTGCATATTACACAACTATTGGGTAATAGTTCAATGCTGGGGCAGATAACTGCAACCTAATCTCGTATAATTCTCTGGAGATCATAAAATAACCAGCTACATTTCCCGAGACATTCATCCTGCATTTCTACTGCGTTTATAATAATGTTTCTAACAACAATGTTACAATATGCTGTTCTATTCATGGGAACAATATTGTTCGTATATGTCGATACGATCTAATATTTGGTTCTAGCAACTATACTGGATTCATGAAAGGAAATCTGTTACTTGTACCTCCGTACTGTACTATTTTGCTCCACAGTGGATGATCAAGTTTATTAATGTATATACGCAGTACTTTGGTTCGGACCTGTACTCTATCGAAGGATTGTCATTTCATAGGATTGACATGACAATGGAGTGACATAAAAACACCATTTAATAGAGTGACATCATATTGAAGTGGCACAATGATGATGTGACAAAGTAACAAAAAATAAAAGAAAATATCTAATTATTAAGATTCTATCTAAAAAAAAACTAGCACCACTGAATTAATAATTCATTTTAGATACCAGTTGGATAGCTGTCACTTTTGAAATTCATATCTAAGGTGCCACTCCTACCTCCTACGGCACGTTACTCCTACGGCACGTCACTCCTACGACACGTCCCTCCTTTAACCGCTTCCGTTTGGTTCCGTTACCGATACAAGATCTAAGTTAGGCTCGTATATTACAATGCGTTGTACAATTTATGTCCGTTACATAAAACTAACGTAAACGCTGTTCGCATATTTCCAGAAGTCGTTTTCGGTTACCTTTTCGCCCTAGTTTCTCCAAAATCGTCGTTACAACCAAAATCATCCCGCACTTGAGATGTGTGTTTAACAAGGAACAAACACGTCTCGACGAGTTGGATTATCATTAACCTCTCTTCTGTAATTAAACCCACACCTACAACTGTACTGTGGGCCTGACGAATTTCTTGGGTAATTTTCGTTTTCTTGGGTAATTTTCGTGCACTATAATGATTCACCTGAAATAAGAAAAATGTGATAAAAGTGCAAAAGAGAAATATAAGAGAATGATGGCCAAAGGACTAAATTTTTGATAGATTATACATTTTTACGGAATAATTAACCACAATGAGAAGGGAGATTCTTTTTATTTAATGTAAAAAACTATTAAACATATACACTATAATATATATACATATAGTTTATATATATATATATATATATATATATATATATATATATATATATATATATATATATATATATATATATATGTGTGTGTGTGTGTGTGTGTGTGTGTGACTATTCCAATCATGTCCGTGTTCAGAGCCAACAAATACTGGAGCGGCCTGTACATTTAATACATATATGCAGTAAATTCCTTAAAGAACAAAGAAAAAATCCTTTGACAGTCCATTTCTGCTCTACGAATCATTAGCATCAATAAACAATGAATAGAACAATAATGAATACATCATGTATAATGAAAATCTAATGCACTTAGGCCCTTAGCTTCGCTTAGCGTTGGAGGCAGTGATAGTTATGATGATAACTGTTCATAGTAACGCATAATCGTTCCATTATCGGCAATATGTTTCAACTAATATTTGAAATGTATTTATTCTTAAATATATGCAATACTTTATAAACTGTTGATGTCACAGGTCCTTAATTTTCTCTCAACTAAATGAATACTAAGTAAACTATGTGAAAAAGACTACCAGGGGATCTAACTTATTTTTAAATAGAATAAAAAACAAAAAGAGACTATTTTCTAAGAAATGCGATAAAGACTACAAGAAAATATTCTCGACCAAACTGCATTAGAGGTCTGTGAAGGATTATTCTTTATCTATCAAACTGAATGGAACAGACTATTGGAGAATAATTCTTGACCAACTGTATGAGAATACTACAGATAATACTCCTTATCAAACCTCATAACAAGACTATAAAGGACTAATTTTCGACAACCTGCATAACAAGATTGTAGTGGACCAATTATTACAAAATTACATGACAAGACTGTAGCCGATTAATTCCTGCCGAACTCCATGACAAGACAGTAGTGAAAGTCCTACCAGACTGCATGTCATGATTGTAGTGGACCAATTCCTACCAAACTGCAATAATGGACGGCAGCGGACTAATGCTTACCATGCATGATAAGACTGTAACGAATTAATTCTTACCATGCTGCATGACAAGACCTTCGTGGACTAATTCCTACCGAAATGCATGTCAAGCTTGTAGTTAACTAAGTCTTACTATGCTGCATGACAAAACTGTAGTGGACTAGTTTCTACCAAACTTCACGACATGGTTATAATGAAAAAAAATCTTAAACGAAATGATAAGACTGTAGTGGACTCATCCTTACCAAACAGTACGAAGAGACTGTAGGGGACTAAATCTTACCATACATGTAGTGGCCTAATTCTTACGGACTAATTCTTTCCATACATGACAAGCCTGCATTGATCTAATTCTTACCAAGCTGCATGACAAATTATTGTAGTGGACTAATTCTTACTGTACATGACAAGACTGTGGGAGACTAATTCTTATCAAACTGCCTGGCAACACTGTAATGGAATAATTCTCACCAAACTGCATGACAAGACAGTAATGGACTTATTATTACGAAATTGCATGAGAAGACTACGTGGCTGTATGTTACACATTTGTTCCTTAAAAAATTTAATGAAAATATTACAATTTTAATGAAAATATTACAAACTGCATAAAAAGCCAAGAAAGAGTTATTCACGACCAAAAATAAAAACGGTGGGTATTTTTTTTTTTTTACCAAAGTCAATAAAAAGACTAGAGGAACTATTCCTTATCAAGTTGCGTGAAAAGAAAACAGATGCATAATCATCATCCTTCTCTATAATTATGTTTTACATCATAAAAATTGTTAGTTATTTGTCTAGAAATTTCGAATATTAAACTGATTTATTTTGTATAATTAGACAAATGACAGCCTACATGAGACTAGTTGGTTTACATTAACAAAAAATAAACACAGAGCCTATGGCATGGGCTTAGAGAGGGCGTTATAACAGACGGGTCGACAGAAAGATCATGGTAGGACTATGGCCCATTTTGCTTTATTTATAATAAAACAACAACGAAACTAAGTGTCTCAGGAAAACATCAAGGCGTCCTGTAAACTGGAAAGCAAGATGTTCAATTATCAGAAAAATATAATGATGCTCTGTTATAAGATAAATACGATGGTGTTCTGTTAAAAGATAAGAAAGTCCAAGTTTTAATTTGCAGGATGATGAGGTTGTCATAAAATCCTTCTAAAACACTGAATCCTGATAGGATTAGCAATCAAAACACAAACATCAGAGGTAATGCAAAGTGAAAAAAAATAACAAAAACAAATGTAACGGAATATACAAAGTAATTTCTGAAATATAGAGCAAAGAACTAATTCAAATATTTCAGAAAGCATGATGACATCAAGGTATTTTAAGGAAACGGAGAAATCCTAATGGACACGGTTGCCTTTTCAGTGTTCCTTCAAACAGAAAGAGATAAAATCCAAAGAGGAAATAAAAATGAGAATCTAAAGCAACATTGTTAAGAACAATATCACACTTTGAGATATGAGGCTTGGACATTTCTTCAGAGCTAAATATTTTATCACGCAGTGCAACGAAATTTCTCGTGTTTCAAGAATTCCTCCACTTCATCACTTCTTCCGTGAAGATATTTTAATATTTTTCTTGTGGCAATATTTTTTCGAGATTTCCGCTCATTTTTGGAAAAACATTTTATCATCGGAGCCTTATTCGATTAGATGAAATTAAACCCACTTTTATAGAATTAGTAACATGGTGAATATTTACGGGTGAATATACCTGGAAAATTCTTATTCATTTGAAGTTTACTTCTGTCTCTCTGTTTCTGAGATATTATTACCATTTGCAACAACGGCCTTCGGATTTTACCAGTTTTCCATCGGTTCTATTTAAACCTATTAATCTCCAAGATTCTGTATAGTATCCTTTATACATAAAGATAACGAATATATTTCGATTGCTGCTTAACCCATTTGATCTCATAAAATCTATTTGGTATCCTTTACAAGTATGAATATGGTAGAAGTTCAATCGAAGATGCAATGAATTACTACCTTAATTTATTAATTTATTAACTTACTTTTTTTTTAATACGTGGGATCTTTTTTTCCTTTACTTCCTCTTTCTTCGTAATAATGAACACCATATTCTTTGGAAGCTTGAATTTCAAGTTAATGGCCCCTGCGGTCTTGTTCCATATGAATAGGGTTCGTCTTCTGAATAATAAAGTGCTTTTAATAAAGAAGCTTTATTTATATTTTTGTACGTATTTAAGAACACGATGCTAAGAAAAATACCAGAATCGGAACTTCAGTAAACAGGAAGAGCTGTAATAACCAACACAAGTTCAATCAGAAATCTCCTAACTCCAAGGCAGCGATGAACTTTTAACACTCATAAAGGACCTTACTATGTGAAGAGGAAGGCCAGAGAGTAGACCATAAAGACTCTAGGGAAGACAATCTCTTGGTGTTTGAGTCTACGTGCACTAAACGTAGAAGGCCCAATCTAGACGGAGCAGCAATATTCGGAAAGGTCATTGCTAGGCATAGGCCAGTGAAGTGTGTACATTTATTATTTACAAAACATCGTCGCAGCTCTTAAGTCGTTGTCATCCATGACGAATGGACTGACAAAACTTAAATGTCATTTAAAAAGAGAGAAACTACAATCTTCCGTTTTTCTCTACGTTAGCCGCTAAAAATACAATTTCCCCCTTTAGATTGCGTCAGTATAACATACGCGCTTGAGGATATACATTTAAACAGATACTATCTTGTCCATAACTTGGTAGTATCTTGATATAACTGCAAGCACTCTTTAGTAAACAAACGGCAATGTCATGAAAGCATTGACTCGAGTGTTTCTGATCTATTATTGACTACCCAAACGGCATCGCTGGCGCCCGACCACCGTCAGAAATTCTCTCTCTCTCTCTCTCTCTCTCTCTCTCTCTCTCTCTCTCTCTCTCTCTTTAGGCCAAAAGCCAAGCACTGGGACCTATGACGTCATTCAGTGCTGAAACGGAAATTGTCAGTAAAAGGTTTGGAAGGTGTAACAGGAGGTAAACCTTGCAGTTGCACTGAAACAATTGTTAGGAGAGGGTAGAAACTGAGATAGAAGATAGATAATAGGAAGGAAGGTACAGTAAAAGGAGCTAAAGGGGTTGCACCTAGAGGACGAAGGTATGTTGCAAAGAACCTTAAGAAACGCCTACAGTGCACCTCATAAGGTGCACTGACGGTGCTACTCCTCTACAGGAGGAATGCATTATAAGTTAACTATAAAACGATTCTCAGCTTAGGTATCAGTGACATAATTACTATAATTAAAAACGTACTGACAAATCTCTAAAAAATTTTAGCAAGAAAATACACACCTTGTCCGTAATTATGAAGGTGACAAAGAAGAGTTTTCAAAATTAAAAAGCATAAAACAAGTAAGACCAGAATGCCTCGAATGTTACAAGTTATAAGGAGTTACAAGGATTAGGCTGTAAAGACTTGTTAGTCCATCCGAGGAGACATCGTGTGCTTACTTTCTGTAGGAGCAGGTTTTACTATGCATTCACAGTGTCCTAATAATTTTGTCTAGCTTTCTTTTAAACAGACCCTGAGAGAGAGAGAGAGAGAGAGAGAGAGAGAGAGAGAGAGAGAGAGAGAGAGAGAGAGAGACTGCATATGGTTAAGAATTTTCCTGGTAAGCTTGAACGTAAAATTTCAGGTTTTTAATAATCCTATATGTTGAATACTACTAATTAGTTTATTTTCATTTAAGCGAAAAAGGTTCCCACTGAAGATAAATTGTCCCTCTGTTTTCCAGACTGAACAAAAATCTCGAAAAATGCGTTCTTAAGCCGGAATCTATATCCTTAGATTTGTACACGAAAAATTGAAGCGGTAAAATATTCTTATAACAAGAAATATCTTTGTATTTGTATACTAAGGAGAAAAGTCGTCATTCGATTATATGCTGACGACAAAATGACACTACACAATGTGTACTTTATCATAGGCACGCAGTTTCAAAGGAATAAAAAAAAATCAGAATCACTGCCAATAGCTAATGATCTAATTCCATGGGACCAATCCCTGTTTTCAAAACTAATAAATTCTCTGCGTGGATATATGTATTTTTTATATATATATATATATAATACTATATATATATATATATATATATATATATATTATTATAATTATATATTATAATTATAATAATAGTTATATATATATGTATATTTTATATAATTATGTTATATATGTTTAACTATATTATATAATATATATTATATATTCTAATATATATTTATATAATATATATATAATATTGTATGTAAATATATACATATATATATATATATATATATATATATATATTGTCCTATTATATTATATGATATATGTTACATATTATATAAATATAATATATATATTAATTAAATATTATATAATAAATACCTCTATATAATATATATATAAATATATAATATATATATAATATATATTATATATATATATGTGTGTGTATATATATATATATATATATATATACCAGACACCATATGGGCTGTATGTTGTAGTGATATGAATCTTTTTTTGTCTATGAAACTACCGCTTCCGATGGAATAATAATAATGAATAATAATAATAATAATAATAATAATAATAATAATAATAATCAATAATAATAATAATAATAATAATAATAATAACGTCATTTCTATGCAATCAGGACATTTAGGCTTATGCCTGATTTTGTTAACTTGGAGGTTTCACATAACTTGTCTGGTTTAAATTAAGCTAGTTTATGCTTCAAGGTATGAATTTAGTAGCAGTCATGGGTTTGAGGGGTCTGATTTGGACTTCTGGACTCGATGAGGTTTTCATGAGTGAAAAATATTGTATATTACATTATATATTGAATAGTATATTTTTTACATAATGATTCTACTAATTTCCTTCTGGTATTGATTATATATTCTTAACTTGGGCGCTAAAGAATATATGTTTGATAAAGCCGTTGCTTGATATTTACATAATTATATCAATACTAAATTTCCTAATGTAAAATAGTGTATCGTATAATAGTTATAATTAGTATGAACGTTCTCATAAGTTACATTTCATCAAAATCCACGAATTGATGACACGTTTATACCTGCTACGTTACCATTTTTCTAAGTTGACCTATTTTACCTTTTAATGCAATCTAAATTTGATACAGAATTTTCGTCGAATTGAATCGAAGAAAATTTGCACAAAAATTATTCTATACGAAGGAATTGAATATTTTCCCAGGTTCCGAACAGTACATAACTTCACTGGTGTTTTGCCAAATATGCTTTTCAGACCAATATATATATATATATATATATATATATATATATATATATATATATATATATATATATATATATTATATATATATATATATATATATATATATATACCCTTCACACCTGATCTGATTGTTGTAAACAGATACTAACAAAACATTGAAATTTAAATCATTAGCACGTTGTAAAAGAGGGAAATATATCATTGTCCACGTTATGAATGCACGAGATTACGACGATATATTGACCTAAAAACCATATTTGGCAAAACACTAGCGAAGTACTTGTGGTGCAACAAACTGTCAGAAAAAAAAGAAATTGTGTACCAGCGTAGAACACTACAGTTTGCCTATTCGGAACTGGAGGAAATATTCAATGCCTTCATATACAATCGTTTCTAAGAAAATCTTCTTGGATTCAATTTAACCGATATTTTTTTATCCAATTTTGATTGTATTAAAAGGAAAAAATAGGTAAACTTAGAAAAATAGTAACGTAGCGGGTATAACCAGGTCATCAATTCGTGGATTTTGATATGTAACTTATGAGAACGCTCATACTAATTATATCTATTGTACGATACACTATTTTACAATAGGAATACTTTAGTATTAATAAAATTATGTAAAATATTAAGCAACGGCCTGATCAAACGAAAATATTTCTTAGCGACCAAGTTAAGAATACATAATCAATACTAGAAGGAAATTGGTCGAATTTTTATGTAAAAAATATACTATACAATATACAATGTAATATGCAATATTTTTCATTCAAGTTTATATCTTTAAGCATAAGCCAGGTTAATTTAAACCAGCCAAGTGATGAAACCTTCCTGTTAACAAAAACAAGCACAAACCTAAATGTCCTGATTGCATAGAAATGATGTATTATTATTATTATTATTATTATTATTATTATTATTATTATTATTATTATTATTATTATTATTATTATTATTATTATTATTATCGTCTTGTTACCATGTTGAATTATAAAGCCGACCCGATAGGCAATAGTGTGCAACGGGAGCGTTGGTTATATAGCCAAAAATGATTTATATCACTACAGCATAAAGGAAAGGGTTTCAAGTCGTGTCCCTTTGGCAAAATATATAATAGTGTAGGACTAAATACGCAGTACAAATGATTACGATGCCTGCTGGTTTTAGATAAATCCCGTACATAATATTCTAACCACTTTGCGGCGGTCGCCATTTTCGATGCAACCGACGATTGAATTGGGAATTTAAAAGGGGAGATTAGACATATTGACGTCTAAAGATGGGGCTGGTTAGGTTGGAAATATCAAAACTAAAGATTAGACATACTGACGTCTAAAGATGGGACTGATCGAGTTGGAAATTTCAAGGAAATGTTAAGACATATTGACGTCTAGTCTAAAGATGGGAAATATTGGGTGTTGGAATTATCAAAACTAAAGATTAGACCTATTGTCTTCTAAAGGTGGGGCTGATTGAGTTGGAAATCTCAGAGGAAATGTTAGACACATTGACGTCTAAAGATGGGACTGATTGGGTTGGGAATATCAAAACTAAAGATTAGACATACTGACAACTAAGGATGGGACTAATCGAGTTGGAAATTTCAAAGGTAATTGCAGACATAGTGACGTCTAGCTTAAAAATGGGACTGATTAGGTTGGGAATGTCAAAACTAAAGATTAGACATACTGGCGTCTAAAGACGGGACTGACTGAGTTGGAAATCTCAGAAGTAAGGTTAGACATATTAACGTTTCAAGAATGGACTGACTGAGTTGGAAATTTCAAAGGAAAGGTTAGACATACTGACGTCTAAAGACGGGATTCAAGTTGCATGCAGCAGCAAAAATAATCTTCAACATTTGTTAAAAGCTCGATTTTTACTCTCAAAAACGTCACGACGCTTGGACGTTCAAATATGGAATTCTGAAAATAGGCCTCATACACAAGCCCTTTCCAAACCTGAGCGAGACACTACGCATTTGCAATTTAATTTTTAACCTGAGGAACTTAATCCCAAATTATATTTAGCCTTGCTTACTATCCGAACCCAGCTCTGTGTATACAATACACATGTGTACATGGGAAGGATTATTGTATTTGACTGTCGGGGAATCAAGAAGTTGAGGAAAGGAAAGACGCCAGGAGACCATGCTGTATGATAGTGACAGTGTGACGGAATGACACACCAATGTTTTTAATTTTCTTCCGGACACAATAGTACCACTTCGAAAGTGTGTGCAAGAGGAATAATTATTCCATTATATAAAAGTGAAGGGGATAAAGGCAACTGCAAACTAGTAATGGTGTATGATGAGATTTTGAATGAAAAAGTAAAACATAATTAGAGCCCTATTAGAAGTACAGCATCGAGTTATACGAGGCGAGTGAATGATGATACAGTTTTGTTATGAATAATTAAGTGCGAATTGTGAAAGCATAAAGGGAAAACTTTATGTCGCACACATGAACCTACAAGATGCTTATGATAGGGGTGGCAGACAGACACACCATGTAGAGGGTGTTGAGGATGGACAGTATAGAAGAAAAGTATAGAAGAAAAGCCACTGAAAGAAATAATTCTTATAATGAAAGTGGAACGTCTTTTATTGCAATAGGTGAGAGTAACTAATTTAGTGAAAAAGTGGTTACAAGACAAAATTAAAAAATGTCTTGGATGGAGTTTGGAATAGTTGATGTTAGTAGATTATAGTGAAAATAGAATGGTGACTTGAGAGGGTCAAGTGATATTTCAAGACACTAGTAAAGGAGTCTGAATGTTTGGACGAGGAGAAAGTACATAGTAAATATGCGAGGGTAAATGAAAATCATGAAATAATAGCAGAGACTGTTATAATAGTCTGTGGATGGCGGAAGACGGGAAGCAGTTGAGTCCTACCAGCATATATAAAACAAGATAAGGTATGACAGTTGAGAGAAGGGGTATCACAGAATATATGAATCAAGAAAGGTAGCAGGATGTGTTTAAAAGACTGACAAGTCACATATATTTTCTATGGAAGCCTAGATTGGATCGTAGAGAGAAGATTTTAAGCCTATTCCATTCAACGGAAAGGGAGGTATGCATGTTAAAACGAAAAAAAAAAAATAAATTTGATAAGGTAAACTTTGGGCGCAGTAAATGCAACATGAGGTGAAATGTAGTGATGTGGTGAAAAATTTGAAAATTCATAAGAGCTGGGCGAGTGTTTTGGTTATGGGAAAGATAATAGATAATGTGATAGCGAAAGGAATTATAAACTATTTTTCAGGGGGAAGGAAAAGAGGAAAACTAGAAATTGTCGGATAGAACGACTAAAACAAGGACTAGACGGGAAAGGCCTTAATATTAAGGAAGCTGAAGAAACCGTGGAAGTTTGGTGCGCGTGTGCGCCGGTTTAACGTGCTACTGATTGGCCTTATGTAAAGCTTATGAACCAAAGAGTGTTGAAGTTTTACTTGACAGATTACTCTACCTGGACTTTCGACAGGTTAAAGTAAAATGTGACAGCGACCACTGAGTATTTTAACCCCTGCGCCATCCTGTTGGGGAATACTACTTATTTCTACAAACTGGTATACATATACATACAGCGTTTACTGTCAATGCCGAAATGTCCTTTTACCTTACCGATTTTTGGATACATTTCCCACTCAGGAGAAAACATAAACGTGTAGAAAGCGCTTATAATATTCAATAATCTCAAATTTAAAATGTATCTGGTTAACATATACAAAATAGTCTGTCCCCGAAATTTGGTTCATAAATAAACAGTTAAAAGAAAATAATAAAAAAACATGGCTATGCAATTAAATGCTTACTATTTAAAAAATTATAATTCTACCGACATGGTCTTTCGAAAAAAAAAATAATAATAATTTTAAAAATCTGGTTAAAGTCGAGCCGAATTTTTCTGTCCGGCAGCAATAAATGAATATAGCTCCAAGAGTTCCAGTACAAATTTAATATTCTATTTAGCATATGGCATGATCGAATAACCGTTTTTATACTTAAATCGAGAGGCATATTGATTAATTTAATTCTGTAAATTTGAATACAATACATTTTTTTCTGTATTTATGCAATTGATATCTGGCACATTCAATGAATCAATTCTTGTACTAAAATAATTTATAACAGTAAAACCAGTTTTCCAGCATGGAAATAGATTTCTTAAGAATATATGCACTTGTTTATATACACTGAACATTTCTCAAGCATAAAAGTAAACCACAATGCTGCAGTGATGTGCAAATGAAATACAGATGCTGTATTTAGGCTATGAATATCCTTTTTTTTTTTTTTTTTTTTTTTTTGAGGGGGGGAGTTTTTTTTTTTTTTTTTTTTTTTTTGCAATATAAGACAGAAACTCTTTCATCTTTCGTCCAGCAATCTTTAATGAGAGAGAGAGAGAGAGAGAGAGAGAGAGAGAGAGAGAGAGAGAGAGAGAGAGGAGAGAGAGAGTGTGTCTGTGGCTCGTCAAGATACAAGTGACCAGTTCTTAAGATCATTCATACCTAATCTTAAGGAGAGACGATGAAGCCCTATACAAAAAACAACCTTTCCAAAAGACAGTGTTGGTGTATTCAACACCATATCCAGCACAATCAAATCCCAGTTACTAGAAACAATAAAAGTGCATTAAAAAAATCTTCAACAAATTGTAACGGTGCCTTCACAGGTAATTTTCAACAGCTCAATCAAATAGGACTATTCGTTTCGCAAAATTGCTTTTCACTCTCCTACTGGTTTTAAATTATGTAGTATAATAATAATATCGACCGCACAAATTTTATTCCTGTAAAATTCGCTTCTCCTCGTAGTTCAATGGTTACTTTCAAGTCAGCACATTTAGTATCTTATGTCTTTTACAACGTAATGCTAATAATGAACCTTAATAGCTTAGTATAGTTTGCTTTTTCTAATCAGTTTAATTATTAGCTCTATTATACGGATGATGTCATCATCATAATGGCAAGCTCTTATTATTATTATTATTATTATTATTATTATTATTATTATTATTATTATTATTATTATTATTATTATTATTATTATTATTATTATTATTATTCTGTACATTATAGCCAAAACGATACTACGGCAGAAGGTAACTTTCACGGAATGAGCCCCTATGTAATGAATGAAAGTATGCATACAATTACACAAATGACATTAATGCAGCCATTGTCTTATTTCACACGCGTTCTTAGCCATGAGATAAACAATATTACTTTTTTTTTAATAACGCCTTCAAAAACTCTTAAAACAAAATTACCAAAGTAGCATATGATATGAACAAATAAAAACCCAATAGTTAACATACTTAAACACAAAAGTGTGATGTTTATTTGAAAACGAAAAAAGCTGTGAAAAGTCACGTGCTCATTAAAAAAAATATTCACAACCAACTTTTAAATTAAATAATAATAATAATAATAATAATAATAATAACAATAACAATAACAATAACAATAACAATAACAATAATAATAATAATAATAATAATAATAATAATAATAATAATAATAATAATAATTATAAAGTTTTACATTTATTCTGACTAGTAGCACCTGTAATATCACTAATAGTGTTAAGATTTTATGAATTAATTTTAAAATTTCTTGGCTAGCTATGACCCAGGAGCAACAGAACAGTCAAGAAATGAAGCTTTGTTAAAAATCAAATAAGCCTCCCAATGTGAAAATATAAATTTTAGGAGCTTATAAGTAATGAGAGAGAGCAGAGTTTGCACTAAAGGATGCAATAACACCAGATGCAGTAAGGCATAATGTTGTTGAAACTCTGAATATGTAGGAACAGTGATATCCCTTACTACCTATTCTCTTCAGTTGGAAATAAGTGAAAGACTAAAAAATCCAAATCAAACAATGACCTGGCTAAATAAGAGTTTGAAACCGAATAGAATAAAGCTACATGTAAATGGATTATACATAAATGTAGTACGGCCTGTATTGCAGCAGCTATAATAATAATAATAATAATAATAATAATAATAATAATAATAATAATAATAATAATAATAATAATAATAATAATAATAATAATAATGAGTTTTGAGAGTAGGTATATAATATTACATTCAACGTGGTATGACAACGAAACTATATCTGAAAGATTTAGCTGATTTGGGAATAGAACTTCAAGCAGAATATTAAGAGTCAATGTGACAGGATAGAGTTAGGAATGATACCGTAGGGAAAATTACTTTATAATTATCTCATTTCTGTAGTTCATAATTATCTCATTTCTGTAGTTCCATACAGAAATGATTATCTCATTTCTGTAGTTCCATACAGAAATGAGATAATTATGAAGGGATGATAAAGATGGCCTTGCTTATGTCCTCTGCACCACCGGCATATTCCTGGCCTGTAATCAAGTACCGGAGCTTCCCTCAAAAAGCAGATCGCCATATCTTAAAAATTAACCATAGAATCTTCTTGAAAATAATCTCACTGTGTTTTCCACACCCAAATTACTATGAAGAACCTTAACCTAATTTAGCCTAACCTAACCTAGGGGCATGGTAAGAGAAAAAAAAGGCACTGGTGCAATACCAGTATACATCTCGGCGATTTACCACAGGGGAGAACAGGAAGTAACAATGATAGAAACGGCTCATGTGGATACCAGGTGAGATGGAAGACACTCATCTACTTAGATGAGAATTATGAAACGGGAGGCTACAGATGAGTGGAGATTTGTGGAAGATAAAGCACATTAAAGACAAGTATGGGGAAATTTCACAAAGCCCCTTTGCGCCACAGAGCGCTGGAAACGATGGTAATGAATGAAGGTGATGAAAATGATGATGATAATGAGGGAAGCTCCGATACTTGATTACAGGCCAGGAATATGCCGGTGGTGCAAAGGACATAAGCAAGGCCATCTTTATCATCCCTTCATAATTAACTCTGTATGGAACTAAAGTAATTCTCCCCACGGTATCATTCCTAACTCTATCCTGCCACATTGACTCTTACTATTCTCCTTGAAGTTCTATTCCCAAAAATTCTCTCTATGTAATGACAGACCCTACAAAAGTTTGCGTCTAAAAATAATTCATATATTGCCTGTTGGCAATATATGAATTGCTTTTAGACGCTTCGATGGAAAAAAAAACTTTCCTGTATGTAATGACAGAACCTAAAAACGTTCTGTACCTGTTGGCACTATATGATTTGCTTTTAAATGCTTCGATGGAAGAAAAATACTGAGTTACATAAAATTTAGCCAGAAAACGTTTTGCAAAATGAAAACTAAACTTGGCGTCAACCCAAATAAAATGGTAGACGTTTAGATTTTAAAAATAATTTCATGTTCTATCAAACCGACCGATAATAAGCGTGACTAAAAATCTTTGCCTTTAACCAGAAAAATGCAAAGAAAAAAAAATTCCATTCAACTGAATATATAGGAAAAATAATTGAGCATTAGTTTCTCGGTCTAAAATTACCAACAAAATAAATCTTCCCGAAGAAAAAATGAACTTCGGAAACATTTAAAAAATATACTCGACATTTTACAGCATAACCAGTGAAAAAACTGAAATAATAGGTACAGGCTGTAGACAACGCACAATAATTTTCTTTAGATATCTGGCGTAAAAACGGGTAAAAGCTACGTAAAGATTTTTGCACAATGATTAGTCTGAGGCAAAAAATGGAGCCAGCATACGGAAATCCTAAACCCATTCCATATAAAAACATCGCAGATACTTAATACTTATCCTGACTTTTGTAAAGACATTGAGAAAGACAGCACTAGTAATTAGTTACTTCCTTTCATAAACACCCGTTTCGCTCTTGTACAGGTGATATACAACATTTAATAGGCTGTTTGTACTAACAAGAGCTGCTGTTGGCATTAGACCAGCTTAGCAATGCATACATCAACTAATATTCCTATAGGAACCAAGTTTTAAATGGAGATCATGCTTTAAGGATAACCATGTCCATTGCTGTATTTCACCTGTAGAGGGGAAAAACAAATGTAATGGAATACAGAGTTTAGGCCAAACGCCATGCACTGGGACCTATGAGGTCATTCAACAAGGAAGGGAAATTGAGAGCTGGTAGGTTTGAAAGGTGTAACAGGAGGAAAACCTCGCAGTTGCACTATGAAACAATAATCGTTGGGAGAGGGTAAATAGCACACGATGGAAGAAAGATATGAACGAAGGTACTGTAAAAGGAATGAGAGAGGTTGCAATTAAGGGACGAAGGAACTGCTGCAAAGAACCTTTAGTAGAGGCGAGTGATGGTCTTAATTGTAATGGAGGAAGAGCTATTTCTAAACCTCACGGTTCCCATTAATTTACCAGAAAATCCGATGGCAGTGAATCCTAGTTAAATTGTAGATACCAAGGCGTAAACTGGCGCTTATGAGTACAAGAAGTACTACATGCTTAAATAAACGTAGTGATTCAAGCAGAGTACAGTCTAGTGGTTCGTTTTATTTTTATTTTTTTATTTTTTTTTTTTTTTTTTGTCCTGGGATAAACAAGAGGTTTCCGGAAAGCTGGTTTCTCTTGTTTAAATGAAAAAAAAAATGTATGGGTGGGGGAGGAATAATTAACACTTAACGCGTGCCTAAACATTATATAGGCCAATGGCTTGTAATAAAACCTAATACCTTATACAAGAATCCAAAGAAGTATTGAACAGTTCAATTGAGAGAGAGAGAGAGAGAGAGAGAGTAGAGGAGGGGAGAATAGAGATACGGGGAGAGAGGAGAGAGAGGAGAGAGAGAGAGAGAAATAATATACAATTTTTTTTTGAGGAATTGAGAGAGAGAGAGAGAGAGAGAGAGAGAGAGAGAGAGAGAGAGAGAGAGATACATACATACGAGGAAGAGAGAGAAGGCATGAAAATAATCCTAAATGCTTGCACTCACTTGCTTCCCAGGTACTGTCTCCCAAACGCATTCTCAAGGGAACGGCGGCGGCCATTTTGTAAGCATGCACCAGGCTCCTACAAAATCCTTCCCCGTTCATATATGATATAGATACATTTTGCTTATCAGTCACCATACTTCTTACTTCCTCACGTAATGTATGAGAATCAGGAAGATATATTACAGAAGGAGAGGAGAGGAGAGGAGGAGAGAGGGGGAGTGAGGAGCGGAGAGAGAGGAGAGTGGGAGAGAGAGGGAGTGAGGGAATCGAGAGAGAGAGAGAGAGAGAAATTTAGCTATTAGATTGATTTAACAAAGTCAAATTTAATGGTAAATTAATGAATATAGATCCAAAACTGATTGCGTGACTGATTTCTAAATGCCAGCGTATACCTACCAAATTTGCCTATAATCTGTACTATATCAATTCGACTTTCCACCTTGACAGAAGATAATACAGGAAAAATTTGTCAACTTTGCAATTACTAAAAATCATCATAAACCACCTTAGGGGTTTTAAAAACTTGATTTAAAAAGAGGGGATTCTAACTAAATAGTAAAGAAAAGGGGAAAATACCCAGCCTCTAGCTTAAACGTTCAGGAAGGAGACTAAGTAATAGCACTCTAACATAAAATAAAAGAAATATCAAATAAAAGCCAAACAGTAGCATTCTAACTAATATAAAAAAAACAACAATATTGTTTCATATAAAACACATAAAAAGCATTCTAAGATAATGGATGAGGGCAAAAAACTAAAACAAAAAGCATTCTAGCACAATTGTTCTGGAAAAAGAATAAAATAAGAGAATTCTAACATAGTCTTTGAGGGAAAAAAAGACAAATAACAATTCCAACTAAATCCCATGAGAAAAAAAAGGCTCCCCCAGGAATGCCACATTCTATTGGCACTAAAACAGACCAGAGATTTAACTATACTCTGTTTTTTTCCATCTGTCCACCCGCCTGTGTTGTTAACGTATGGTAACACTGCGTCCAGGGCTTTAGATAGTTACGCTATGTATAAGTTTTAGGTAAATAAAAGGATATCTGGGTGTACATTTGCAACTTTAAAGTGTTTTAAATATTTACTGTATGCGAATTACACCATTTATATTCGAAATTATTGTTGAATGTAAGCTAAATGTAACTATCTAAAGCCCGAGACGCAGTGTTACCATGCGAAAACACCACAGGCGGATGGACAGATGGAAAAAAACAGAGTATAGATACTTGCTTTTTTTTTCATTTCCTAAATCAGCGTATCAGTTTACCGACAACTGACAAGAGGCTTTAACAAAAGACAAAAAAATGTTGTATTAAAACCAAAAAAACAAACTGATAGAGACTTTTCATGAACAAAAGTAGCTCTTTTCAAGGCTCCGTAATATTCTGAACATTTTACTTTAGCACAGTGGAAAAACCTGCAAAGCTTGAAGTTTCCATCTAGGAGGTACTTATATAGAAAGCTGTAGTAGTCAGTTAGCCTAAATATATATTCTTTAAGAATCTCTTTCACGCGAGACAGCAGTTCCGTGCAACGTCCAGTATGGGATTCATACAAGATGTATCAAAAATGAAAGGTTCAATTACTTAATACCTAAAAAAATGGAGATACATAAGCTGCTTTTCACAGATTCTATGAAACTGAGTCTTTATACTGAAATGGATGTTTCGCAGATCACAACGATACCCAACTATCAAAAGCCCATAACCAACAGATTTCGTACAGTTGTTAATCTAAACCTGTATAAGCAACAACTTAATTGCTCGCCAGAAATATTACTGCGGCTTATAAATATTTTTTTCGAAGATAATGACAGTTATTGAGTGTATCTCAGTCCCATCAGAAACTATTACAATACAATGTTTTGCTCCACTAACAATCATCAAGCCTCTACAACAGAAGGAGACGAACATATAAATGAAAATACAAAATAATTCCAAGAATATTTAGGTATGAGAAAAAAAAAAGAATAAGATCAATTCAAGGTTTTAGATACTCCACAAGGAATATGAGTCATGCATTATGCCAAATAAATAACAAGAGTTAAGTTTGTCCTGAAACCTTCAAAATTAAGGGGTAGACGGTGATAATGTTAAAAAATAACGAGTGTTCAAATCGTCCAGGTAAGTGAGAACCTATAACATTTTGAGAAGAGAAAAGAAAACAATCTTGGTGTTCATATTGTGTAGTAAAACTCCCAAAATTAAATGCAAAGGCAGGAGCCAAGTTCGGAATTTCCTGTTTACCTTAAATCTAAAAGTACGTCTTGCAGAACAGACTAGAAACCCGCTTCAAATGCTGAAGAAATAGAATGAAAAGCTGATATGAAACGAATTTTCAAATATTCATAATAATGAAATAAGCAATAAACAGAATCACAAACATTAGAGAGGAACAGATTTCATATGGTGAATGGTAAATTAATAGACAAAGGCAGAATTACAAACACGGCAAGATGGCAGCCTAAACTTAAAGGATGCCCTGTATTTTGGGAGGCAAAAAGGGTAAGATGGAAACCTAACTTTAAATCATACCAAGCAAAGGTGGAGCAATAATCTAGTTACAAAAAGGAAGTCCAGTTACAAAAAGGAAGTCTAGTTACAAAAAGGCTCGAACAACGAACTTTAAATATTTCTGGGAAAGCAAAGGAACTACAGGCAAGAGAGAAATAACACCGTGCAAGAGGAGGGATATTGGCGAGATACAGACATAAGGCATTTTTGTTTTAAATATAAATTGTAAAGCACAGGGCAAATGACAAATATAGGGAGGGAGGACACACTGCATTCCTCTTACTACGAGTGAAATTAGAAATAAATGTTCAGACACATTTATAAATTACTCTCTTACATAGATGACCAAGGCGTTTACAGACAGAAAAATATGACATTCGCAGCGGGCACAAAACATGACATACTGACTTACCCTTGTCTGAAAAACTCCAATAAACGCAAGCACAGATAACGAAAAATAGACTGCAAAGTTAATTGCAGAAATAAACTATTAGACAAACTTACAAACCGGAACTCACTACAGACACAAAAGTGAAATTATGCATAAGAAAAAAATAATAGAACCATAGCCACAAATCATAAGATGTCAATTTAGTTTTGTCTGAAAAAAAGGAAAAAAACTGTGATATATTATTGACTGATGGTCAAAGCCACAGCCGAAAATCACTTGAGGTATTTTGCTCAAGAAAACCCCCTTGTCTCTGGCCAAGACAACCTTATGCATCTAAATAATATATTCACATTTGTAAAACCAACTCTCTACCTGATGTTGTTTATCCTTACCGGTCAGTTTTGCAAACGAGTACCACTGATTCCACTTGAATTTTCATTAAAAGCTCACACATCTTAAAACTCTAAAATAAGGTAATTTTAGAGAGAGAGAGAGAGAGAGAGAGAGAGAGAGAGAGAGAGAGAGAGAGAGAGAGAGAGAGAGAGAGAGAGAGAGACTCTCCCAGGGATCCAGTATAAAACTAAAGATCTATATGAATCCTGTGAGTGAGCTTTGACCTTACTTTCAACCAGCCTTAAAATTACCACCAATAACTAGTACACTGCTTTCTCCTCGCCTCTCACACCTGAAATACCTCCACTGAACCATATCAAGCCACTTCAGTGGAAAATTAATAAGCTAGAATTCTCTTAGGTTTAAGGATCCGAACCATACAGCCTTTTGTTGCCAAGTCTTGATTAACACCATAGAAGTGAACCTTAAGAACGCTGAGAACCAGCAGAACTTTCTCAAGAGAATTAATGGTATAAAAGTCAGAAAAACAGAAGTCAAAGATCATTCAAAGGCTAAGTAGTAGTGTATCATCATCAAACTATCAGCGAACTATAAATTCAAGCAAGTAAATGTGATAAAAATCAACTCGCTGCATTATGTTTTGTCATCTTTTTATATCCAATTTCTAGTTCGCTCGTACAAATAATGTTATCAGTTGATTATCATTTGACCTATGCTTGCATCATATGAACAGAAGTACGTTCAAAACATTTCTGAGGGTAGTCAAGAATTGACACAAATACACACACACCCCACATTTTAATCCAAGAATCACAAATAAGGAGCAGAATACCAAAAATTTAAATGACTTGAATGTTCATTTTTCTTTTACGGCTCAATGAAAGTTCAGTATCGGTACCGGTAGCGCTTAAAAGGAGTTTTTAAAATCTTTGAGAAAAACAGAGGAACTAAAGTATGGACACCCATATAGATAAAAGATAAAGTATACGAATACATAAATGCCACGAAGACTATTTCCGCAGATTAATAGTATAAGGGGTGAACGAATCAGGCCCTTAAGGAACGTGGCACCTCAACAGAAAGTGAAGGATGATCTTCCATGAAAGGAGATATTGGAAGTTTCTCGTCAAAATACAGCTTACGAAAGAAGACCTAGCACATAAAATCCGTGTTTGGAAAACTGGAAATTACCACTTGCACAAACGTGGTCTTGGGAATGGACATTGAAAGAAAGTCCATTAATATCCGTGCTCTGAGGTCCCTGTAAACATGCAGATTTGAGCTTTGGCAAAGTATAATACAAGTCAGTTATAAGTATATGAAATTTTTTCTGAAGGTGTGTTATGGGTGTTATGGCCCGGCCGTCTTAAGAGGGTCACATTCAGGCCCGAGTCTAAAGTTGAGAGATTTAGCATTTTATTGGTGGTAACTTGTGCTTTTTGCCAGCAGTTTAATCGTTTTTAATTTTTGAACAGCAGATTATAATTAATAGATTAAAAGCATAATGTTAATAAATGGGTGTTGTAATATGTCATGAGTTTTAATTATTGGAGGGTCTAGAATAGTAGGAAAAATTGCTGTGCTGTCATTCACGTCATCAATCAGTATGATATTCACTTGTATATACGTTTTTCAATCATATTTCGGAAATAGTAGAAATAAGGCGTCGTAAAATTATCTGAATAGGATGCCTCAAAGTTGATCAGAAGCTTGAAATGTCCTTTCTGGGCAACTAGGAATAACAATTAGGAAGGGATGATTAAAAATCCATTGCAAACTCCTGAAGGGTTTTATACCATTCGATTTCTATGTTAAGAAGTAGATGATGGAAATAAGACTTGCCATAAAACTTTTATTATTTGTGATGCACTGTTAGTTTTAAGAAGTAGAACTGGTCTCTCGAAATTTTCAATGCGTTGCTTTATATGCTACGGTGTAATGGTGAATGCTAAGATGTATATTTTTAAAGTAATTCTAGGCATTATTATTAAGCGAGGTTTTTAATCCTTGCACTGCGGTATATTCCCTCAGGGCCAAAGAAATGGCTATCTTGATGTATGCATGCTATTCAGTGTTTATTATCTTATCGTATAATTTTCCTTTATTAAAAAAATCAGTGAATGGTCTTTCCTTCATAGCAGCTGGTGAAATTTAAACTAGATGCGTTTCCATTTTCATGAAGATGGTCAAATGATGAAGTCACTGTGCATCTACATAACCAGGAAATTTCAAGACACCTACATTGCTTGTGAGTTAAGTTACAGCAACCGCTGTCTGGGAACCTAAACCATTTTGTTTGATCGTCTACAACGGCAACAAGAATACTAAATTCTCTGAAAACACTAATGAAATTTTAACATAAAACAGTTTGTAATGAAATGACCATTGAGATCAGGCAAGAGCAAATGATCTTAAAAGTCAGATTGGATTAGCTAGGTGCTGAACCTGCTTATGGATATACTTACTAATGTCTCTAGCCAGTATCAGCATAGTAAACCGAGCTCTATATCACAATTTTTGAAAGTTAATTGTATTTTTCCTAACTAAAGAAACCTGAGGTCCTTTACATTAGCAATTACCTTCACAAGCTGAAGGTAATTCCTATTGTGAAGGACCGATTATTTGTATATCGTGTAGGAACATTTGATGTATTAACCTTTGTCCATAATTGTAAAAATTTTCTATTCCTGGAGACTGAAATTGTCATTGTCTGAATGATTATTGCATCCCCGTACTAAATCTACATTTCCCAAATTTCCGAGCATTTCGCAGACACGCAAAAAGATAACAGAATGGGATGTTCTAGAATACTGAATTAGGGATTATCTATGACAGGAGTTACTAATTACTTGGGCTGTCTCAGTAATTGAAAGAAAATAAAAAAAAATCCATGTAAAATGCTCGAGACTATAGTATAGTTCAAAGAATGGATAACAGGCGAGAAAACAGATTTATACAGAAATAGGAGCTATCAAAATGATGTTAAAAATATTTGATATAAAATTACGAACGGCTATTCAAAAACCAGAAGGCGCAGCAAAAGGCTGTAATGTCTGAGGGGCAAAATATTTAGTTAATGGCGGCATTAAAAGGAAGCAGAGTATGAACAATACAGACTGTACTAATCATATTACGGAATTTGTGGAACAACGGAAGCACACACATTTGAAACGGACTTTCTTGTAACGGAATGACATAGTAGACACTGAGCAAGACATTGAGATATCATAAAATGATATCCATTCCACGAGGAAAATTCTATTTCAGAGAATGGGGAAATTAGAATCACTGGAGTTATGGAAATTCAATAGCTACATCATCAGGTACCTGCTTCAGGTATGTTGAAATGAGACTTCTAATAATGTTATTTCCACTTTCTAAGTCTCTGAAGACGCTATCATCTTGTCACTAAGACGAAAAAAGACGAAGGTTAAATTCCTATTAACTCCCAGGAAAAAAATAAAACATCTTCATGAAAGTGGAAACTTGTCTAGTTTAAAATTCACCAGCTGCTATGAAGGAAAGACCATTCACATATTTTTTCTCTAAGTGGAAATTAGATATGATGATAAACACTGAATAGCATGCATGCGTCAAGATATCCATTTCTTTGGCCCTGAGGCAATGTACTGCAGTGTAAGCATTAATAACCTCGCATAATAATAAGGTCTAGAATTATTTGAAAAATATACATCTTAGCATTTACCATTACACCCTAGCATATAAAGCAAAGCATTGAAAACTTCGAGAGACCAGTTCTACTTTTAAAAATAAACAATTAATAAAAGCTTTATGGCAAGTCTTCTTTCCATCATCTACTTCATTCTATGTTGCCCAGAAAGGACACTTCAAGCTTCTATCATCTTTGAGGCACTCTATTCAGATCATCTGACGACGCCTTATTTCTACTATTTCCGAAATATGATTGAAAAACATACATACAAGTGAATATCATACTGATTGATGACGAAGGACAGCACAGCAATTTTTCCTACTTTTCTAGACCCTCCAATAGTTAAAACTCATGACATATTACAACACCCATTTATCAACATTATGCTTTTAATCTACTATTTATAATCTGTTCAAAAATTAAAAACGATTAAACTGCTGGCAAAAAGCACAAGTTACCACCAATAAAATATTTAATCTCTCAACTATAGACTCGGGCCTGATTGTGACCCTCTAAGACGGCCGGGCCATGTCATTATGCTATACAATATCTCAACCCAATCATATGGGTTCCTCAACGCCAAGGGAAGCCATCATATCGATATAATATCAAATCGGACCGTAAAAGTTTGGCGACTATTTATGATTAGGTTACGTTTGGTTAGGTAAGGTTAGATTGGGGGCAAAATGACTCTTTAGAGGGTTATGCAGGGAAGGAAAAACAGCTTGGGGCCTACGTGACAGGGAGTCAATATGCAGTGCACATAATCTTCTGAACTTTAGGTTTATACACTATAACTAGTTAATCTAGCTGACATGGAAATAATTAACAGCCATTTATAGTATCTAAAGACATGCACAAATAGTGGCACATGCGCTTTTGAAATGTATGTCGAACAGAGGTCACAATCTTATTTAAGAACTAATAGAATTGGCACAATAGGAAGACAGTTGGAATGTGACATATTTATATGTTATTCTGAAACTGTGAATTCAACCGTATAACGTTTAAGTAGAGAACTCTATACCATACAACTGTGATACGAACTTGGAAAAATCAAACCCGAACAATTAAGAACCAAGAGAAATATGCAAATCAATGACCGAAAATCCTAAATTTCTATAGAAGTTATATTCAGTTGAAAAAATACATTAAGAAAATTGATTTTAACAAGGTAATGATGCAGCAAGCTTTGATTATATGGTAAATACACTAAAAATAAGGACATGGTTCTAAAAAGAGTGCATAAAAACTGCAATTCATACTCATAAAAAATTACTAAAAAGCAAGTAAAGTAGCAAGTAAAGCAACTGTTACAATCCTAAGATAATTGTGTCTGAAACGCGAATTCTACACATCACACAAATAAACAAAGCATTTATAGTATACAAGGGCGACGACATTTCCTAAAGACAAGACGTATATAACCACCAATTTAGTCATTGTACTTTCACCTTGAATTAGTATCCCATCATCACTGGTTTTAGAAACCCACAAGTGAACAGATGCACAGAGGGAAAACTTTCATGGCATAGAACACATGCAGAAGTCAACCACTGAGGGGCAGGTGCAAAAGGAAAAAAATACAAACCCTCAGAATACATGCATATCAGGCACAGACAACAGAATAACAAGGCAAAACTTCTGCACCTGTGAAATGAAGTACATACTCGTACATATAACGTCATAGGAGACGAAAACTTAATGGAATGCATATAGATATGGACTTGGAAAGAACCAGCACTAACAGTTAAGAATAAGGAGAAGGATGCAAATAAATCGCCGAAATTTCCTAAATTTCTACAAATAGAAATTTCATATACAAGAACGCAGAATGAGAGCAATGAACGTTCACTAAATTTTCACAGGCAAATGATGTACCAAGCTTGAAATTCAAAGATAAGCAATAAGGCAACTAAAGAGACTCAAAGGAAGGAATAGATCTAAACACAGTGGATATGAACCACATTTCACAATCACAAAAACAAGATAAGTGAAAAGTAACGATACTTCTGAGCAAAATAAGGAGCAAGTAAAGCATCTTTTACATACTATGACATGGCTTTTGAGATAGAAATTCTAGACAGTATATAGGTGCAAAGCATTTATAATACACAAGGGGATGACATTTCTTCAGGCAAGATATATCTGTCATTTCATTAATTTTACTTTTACTGTAAACTAGTATCTCAACAACACCGGTCATAGACACTGGTCATTGACACCCATAATTATGCAAAAGACAGGCACTGGCACTTTTCACTCTATTGACATATGCATGAAAAGAAAACTTCTACCGTCTAGAACAAATGCACAAATAAACCACTAATAGGCAGGCAGATGCAAAAGAAGCAAGTTTTCACACCATTAAAGTAAATGCAAACCAGGCATGGGCAGTTCATATCCTCAAGATCAAGCACTGAAAGTTCCATTCTGCAAAAATATGAAGGCAGTTTGCAAACTAAAGCAAAATTTTACACAAAGCTTACGGCCGAATATAAATACAAACTTTCACAAAATTTGGAGTCTCAGTGGAAGCACCGAAGAGTCAGCCAACCTGCAATGAACAAACGGCAAAAAACGAAGGTTAAGTCAATTTCACAAACGTAACAGCAAAATCATGTTATTTTCCCGAAACGGAAGATCGCCATTTGTCGAAGGGGCAGTTAGTATTCACCCGAGACTGAAGAGTGATATTCATGGAAATGAGATGGGATTCTCCTGACACTTTCTTCTCCTGAAACTAGAAATCAAGACTCAAAAGACATGGCAGTGGTGAACTCCTGATGCTGAAATTCGACACTTGAAAGAACGCCTATAGCGTAAAAGGTTGTTATTCTCCCAGAAATCTGTGTTCCAAAAATAGCAAGGCTATCTCCTGATAAAGGAACCAGCCATTCAAAGTAAGAATAAAGCTATCTCCTCAAACTAGACAACGACATACAATGAAAACAGACATTTAAAGAAAGAAAAAATCTAATTCGTGGAAGTGAAAACTGACATTCAAAGTAAGGAAAATTCTAATTCGTGGAAGTGAAAACCGAAGTTCAAAGAAAGAAAAAATCTAATTCCTGGAAATGAAAACCCAAAAGTTCAAAGCAAGAGAAAATCTGATTCCTGGAAGTGAAAACCGACGTTCAAAGCAAGAGAAAATCTGATTCCTGGAAGTGAGAACTGACATTCAAAGCAAGAAAAAATCTGATTCCTGGAAGTGAAAGCTGACGTCAAAGCAAGAAAAAATCTAATACTGGAAGTGAAAACCGACGTTCAAAGCAAGAAAAAATCTAATTCCTGGAAATGAAAACCGACGTTCAAAGCAAGAAAAAATCTGATTTCTGGAAATTAAAACCGATGTTCAAAGCAAGAGAAAATCTAATTCCTGGAAGTGAAAACCGACGTTCAAAGCAAGAAAAAATCTAATTCCTGGAAATGAAAACCGACGTTCAAAGCAAGAAAAAATCTGATTTCTGGAAATTAAAACCGATGTTCAAAGCAAGAGAAAATCTGATTCCTGGAAGTGAAAACCGACGTTCAAAGCAAGAAAAAATCTAATTCCTGGAAATGAAAACCGACGTTCAAAGCAAGAAAAAATCTGATTCCTGGAAATGAAAACCGATGTTCAAAGAAAGAGAATATCTGATTCCTGGAAGTGAAAACCGACGTTCAAAGCAAGAGAAAATATGATTCCTGGAACTGAAAACCGAACTTCAAAGCAAGAGAAAATCTGATTCCTGGAAGTGAAAACCGACGTTCAAAGCAAGAGAAAATCTGATTCCTGGAAGTGAAAACCGAACTTCAAAGCAAGAGAAAATCTGATTCCTGGAAGTGAAAGCTGACGTCAAAGCAGGAAAAAATCTAATTCCTGTAAGTGAAAACCGACATTCAAAACAAGAAAAA
>NC_061092.1:41443618-41471118 GCF_015104395.2 Macrobrachium nipponense | reverse complement strand
ATATTTGTGCTAAAATTATGGGAAGTTAAGGAATCAAATAAAAAATCAGGTGTGAGCAAAAGTATTTATTTTGAAGGCTCTCTCACAACACTCCATTCAACAGGAAATAATGAACATAATATCTATGGCTGGCAATACCAATTATAAATGTATTTTTATCAAAATTTACAGTGTATAAATATGACCTTATTTGCTAAACAATGAACAAAGACCCACAGCATCCACAAAATCATAATGATACTCTGGAACTTTTCGATTAAGTTCACAGTCAATTGTTTTCCAGATCTTTCCTTGAAAGTCGCCCCCAAGGGTTAACGGGGCTCGTTATCTAGGACTACTTCCTGGGGGTCATTATCGTCAAGATATTTACATTCTTTGTTTATGTTTTTAGTTATCCCCAACGGGCTTGTACTAAACACGCCGCAAAGATGGATACATACCTTGGGGGTCACTATCTAGGAAAGATCCAGTTTTCCTAAACATATACAGCACTCAACACAGTTTTGAGTTGAGTTCTGATAGTAATTCAGTATACAAAAGGCACATACAGCAACTTGCGTCAAAGTTAAGTTACTCATTCCTGAACTTCAACCTCTCAATAATGATATAATGCAAATAAATTAAAGCATACTGCCCAATATTGCTGTCCTTTAATAACTTCATTTTCTATAGTTCTTCAAGGATATTGAACTTCTTACCGACTACAAACAGAATATTATCTTTCTGAACTTAATCTCCCTACTGATCACCATACTTCAAGTGTGTTCTTCATGCTAGTCCTCCTTTTTTAACCTAAGTATCAAGTATTAACTCCCCTGAAGTTAGGAGAAACATGTTTAAGCAATTAAGTACACCAATCACTATCAAGGTCATCTGTCACACTATAACAGTTTTCCTCAGTTTTGTTAGAGTTTTTCAATTCCATATTTCTTGTCTCCTCTTTGCAATATATTTTATTATTCTCAGGTATCTATCTTTCAAGTATTTTCTTATCATATAAATATGCAAGGAATACCATCATTTGACGTAATCTCTCAATACCTGCTCAATTTTGTTCACTTCCCTTTTCATAATGTTTCTTATTGTTCACATACTAACTATCCTCAGAGACTCCAAGCTTTTGCTCATCTTATTCTTCACACTTTCTCCGTAGTGGTGACATGGCACCTATTCCTAACCATACAATATGAGGAAAATAATGTCGATTTATGCTTGATTCTACGGCAATCCTTTAATTTACTATTTCTCTGTTCCTTCATTTTCATTTCACTTACAGTCTTGGTTAACACTTATCAATAATTTCCTGCCGTGGTTATTTATCAACTCCCCTTAAGATCCCAAATTCCTCAGCATCCTTGACTATCAATATCCTTAATTCCTCACCTTCATTGTGCCTACTGACTCGCCACATAAAAAAAAAAAAAATGTACTCTGTCTCTCCCGACACAAATAAAGCCCTATTTTAAGATTTCATCTAACAAATACTAAATACGTTGAATAACAAATTCCAAATTTATGAGACCCTGAAGCTTCTATTATGCTATTTTATCCTGGCAAACCATATACACCAAAAAAAAAAATACTACAAAAGTCTAATCAGGTAAATAAGAGTTCATTAGCAGAGCAGCTAAAGAATGTCATAAGGCCTTGATAGAGTACGTCAAAAAGTGCAATAGAATAACAGTTCACAGGAACTTTACCATCTTGGCAAATTGATCACATATTAATAATCTGAAGTTTCTACCCTGAGGATTCAAAAAAAGATCTTATGATAATGAATGTTGGGGCCGCCACTAACGTTCAGTTATACCTGCGCAGTTGTGCCGCTGACTGTGCAGACAAAACTGAACCCATTCACGTTCAGTTTTACCTGCACAGGCTAACTAAGCAGGTTTTATAACTGAACGTTAGGGCAGCCTTTACCCAAAATTATTTTGTGAAAATTGACTAGCCTTGTGCCAGCACAGGTCCTTGTTTCTATTAACACCCTTATGATGCAGTATCAAATATGGTTCTTAGAATACCTCCCCCGTATATTTAGGGGATATTTTAAACAATCTGGCATTTTTATCGTACTTTCATTTTCTTGTTTAAAATTCTGTAATAATTGTACGCGAGGTTCATTGGCATACAATATCTGTACATACAGAAGAGACTTCCAGAAGCTTTAGATACAGACTGATTTTTACAGAACTTTTCCAATTTCCAAGCAAGTATATTCAAGATCAAAGGACAAGAGACGGGGAAGAAATGTCTGAGGCTTCCAAAAGCCTACATGTGCCAACACAAACTCACCAAACAGTCATTCACAACAATAATAATAATAATTTCAACTGAAAACATTAACAAGACTTCAGGACAGGTTTGCAACGTTTATAAAGAACCTTAATATCTAAACTTAAGAGTAATCTACTGCTAAAGAATACAGTGTTTAAAATAAGGTCAAAATTAGGTTCTGTGCTACAGAAGTTACCAAAAGAATCAGATTCGGCTGCTGTAAAATAATTTCTTGAAAACTAAATATATTGCATGGCATTACTTCAATTTCTGGATGAACTGAAAGACGTTCACAAAAAACAGTTATCCTCACTGCTATGTTTTGTAAATGGCCATGCTAATAGCCACTATGGCTCTAAATAAGATGAATGCCTTCTCAAAAGCAGTGATTACAGCAGATAATCACAAAGCTGTCAATATTACATCGCATTCCCCCAAAATCTGGATAAACTCCGGCGTTTACAATAAACACTGTTATGTTCACTAATATGTTTTTTTTTATGGGCCGGCTTTTAGCCATTACGGTTCTGGATAAGCTAAATACCTTCTCAAAAGCAGTACTAATTAAGTTATCACAAGATGTTAAGAAATGTGCAACTGCAACTACAATTATATAAAAGAATCAAGAGACTATTTTCCATGTAGTTCTGAATACAGAAAGCACCGAGACCTAGACATGCATGCACTGGGCACGTGATATGTAGAATTTATTTGTATGACATAAGAACTTCGGCCAGTGACAACGTGTTGTATGCTGAAAAGGCGCTTAATCACTAACAGAAAGTTCGTAGAATAATGAACGAAATTTTAAAAAATATCGAACAACGCAAGTCGACTACCCAATTATTTAGAATATTCAGAGTACACAGGTTAAACGAGGTCTTACTCGGAGTGTCATTACGTAGATATTCTCATAAGTATCAAATGACATGATAACATGCTTGAATGAGGCCATTTAACTGCAAAAAAAAGTCTTGATATAGTGTCAAAGTTGTAATCCAAAGCCATGGAACTCGACTACAGTGGTCTCAGAAACTTTTTAAAGTTAAAAGTTTTCCTTTCCTTGAACAGGCAGAGAATGTGCATTTACCACCAGCATCATCGTCTCCAACGAGGAACGTATATTACAAAGTGCTTTGAAAAATTACTTTACTAAGAAATTCAACGTTTTCAACTGAGTGGTGATTTATTATTTTTCGGCGCAGCACCAGTTATTTACAATCCTCACATGATCAGCGATATTTAATGTATTATTTTAATGTCAGAAGTGCAGCATATCAACAGTATATTGCCTCATCATTCTTGCAGCAACACATTTTCTCATAACACTTCTATTATAGTGGTGGACTGTCCTATTGATAACTAAACACTTGAAAGGTAAACATGATTCCCTACTTCATAGTTTAGTGACTTCTTCATAAATTCAATTTCGGTTCCAAGAAAGGTACGCTCATTCATTTCTTATTTCATGCCTACTTCAAGGTTTGATATTTTTCTCACTAATTTTCCATTACAACTTTGCTAAAAAAGAAAGGGGGGATGCTAATTTTTGTTAAGGATCAAAATGTTTTTCCCAAAAAAGCAAACTAGCGCGAGCAGCCTGATATTGTAAGAAATAGTTACCTACATATCAGGCCTGCAGGTTGATTCTTTTTCACATGACACATTTAGCGCAATAACATCCCATATTACAGGCAAGAAACCTGTTACCTTTTCTTTATGATGATATTGTTTTAAAGAATAAGATCCCATATGAAGGCAAGACAAGCAAGCTCCTTTTAAATGATAGATCTTCCAATAAATACCGTCATAAATTACAAACAAGAAAGGTCTCTATGGGACATGAGATACCCATTTGAGCTAAAAAGCTACAGTTTTCTTGTAAAACAATTGACAAATGGATATGCCTATGGTGCAACTACGGCATCTTAACGGTAAGATCTTTAAGGGAGCAAGTTTTCAACCAAAGGTGTGGTTTTTAGTTTTCTAAAAAATAAAAAAAGAAAAGGGGGGGGGGGGGACAATGAGACGAGCATCAAATATATGTACCTTCCTCTTGCCCAGGCTGGCCTGACAAGCGAGAGAGAGAGAGAGAGAGAGAGAGAGAGAGAGAGAGAGAGAGAGAGAGAGAGAGAGAGAGAGAATTTGAAATGATGGCCGATAAAGTTGGTTTCCTTTCATAAATCATTACAGAAACTGCAACCTTTTCGTCATTCAGGAACAGATATGACCCATACGACTGAGAATAAGGTATTTGACTGAATGACCAACTGAAGGCCAACATAAGGGCCTTTGAAAATAAACGTGGAAGGTGATAAGAATCAAGTGATGGCATTTTCCTCTTGGTGTTATAAAGAGCACAGATTTACTATAGGGTGATAATTTAAGAGGCTCATGTTCATCAAATAGACATCATTAACTAAAAAATACTTTTAATACGTATCAGGAGCGGTTGCAGTTATTGAAAGACTTTGTCATTAGTACACTGCAATCACCGTTAATTTTTTGCAGTGTACAATAATGGTACAGCATTCGTAATAAAGATGAAAAAGAAAATGTCTTAAAAAGCTTACTAGTTAGGCTGTTAATATGATTCTTTATTATATTTAAGTGATATTCATCAGTCAAGGAAAATACTAAAGCTATATGCAACAATAAAGGAAAAATAGCAAATATTTGTGGCTTCTCGTCTTAAAATCTTCCCAGCAGACCATGTTTGAGAAAAATTTATTAATTGAAAAAAAAAAAAAAAAATTCGCATACTTACAAAAAAACAACACCCCCATGGACATAATACAAATTTATAAGGACTAAAAAAAACAGAAGAATTTCACTAAGAAGTCTTATACATTAAGAAGTATATAAATAATGGTCGTTTCCAAATTTACTGGCTTGTTAATAAGTGTAATTTAATCGTTAGGTCTCGGTACACGTCGGGGACGGCTTACAAGAAAGGAGACTCAAATTTGGAGAAAAAAAAAAAAAAATGGCGGTCTTGGGAACTTTCAAAATATGAGTGGTATTTCAATATATGAGTGGTATAAGGAAGGATATGCTTTTAAGGAAAGGTCACGATTACCGCGAACCGTGACACCGACCCTCAACACGCCGCTTCTCCGGTGAAAACAACAATTATGTTGTAATAAAATGCAGGCCAGTTCGTTTACAACATATTATTATGAAAATCAATTTTGGTTCATGTAGATTTTTCAACCATTAAAAGAATAAAACCGCCGGTTACAAATTCTGGCTTCACTATATTTCAGGCTATAATTTCAAATTCATTGCAAGAACTATATAGTAGTGAAGAAAGCCTAACTAGTTGTGAGGAAAGCTTAATCAGTTGTGAGAAACTGAAGGTCAAAGGATGTTACGTGTTTAGACAAAAAAATCTGAGCTTTGATTATATTGTGTGGGTTTAAAAGAATAACCTTAAATATTAACATTTCTTAGAGAATACCAAGTGAAATAAATCTAAAACTATCCCTGGAATCCTATAACAACTTCCCCACTATGAATAGATTCCACTGAGGAGTTAGAGATGTGTATTTCTGGTGATAGATGTCACGTAAAGCCGTTGGTCCCGTTGCTGAATAATCACTGATTCCATGCTACGTAAAAACACTATACAAAAAAACAAACAACTTACCCACTATGAATAATAATAACTATGATGTACTTACTGAGGCCACCAACACAAGCCCAAGAGAGGAGTAAATTCCTTTGATCCACAAAACCGAGGCTCTAACCCACCAATAACGCAAGAAATAAATGGGACCTATTGGTCATAAGTATTTATGCCCAAGGCATGAACTGTTTGCCTTATACTTATGCCGTCATAACTCCAAGGAATTTGACAGTCCGAAGTGCTGGCAGCGATGAATGAAAAAGTAGGCACACCTAGTAATTCAGCCGATTATTAATGAAAATATAAGCACCTTAATGATACTACTTTAGTGTAGCCATTTTTTTATGAAATGTCTGTAAAAAATATGCAAGCTGTATCACTTATGATTATCTTGCTTCTGAATGTGGATATTTATAGTCTGCTACCTAAATCACTTGCCACTATCCTATGTAAAGTGTTTGCTTTGGAAATTTTTTTTTTTTTTTTTTTACAACTTTAAACATAGTTAATATTACACAAAAATTACGTATTAAAAGAATACATAAAACAGACTTTTACAACCTTATGTTTTAAACACTATACTTCAGACTCTGAGTAACAGTAACAAGACAAGAGAAATACCAAGTTGATGAACTGAATCCTGTACAAAAATCGACTTTATTCGGGTATTTCTCCCACACCCTTTCCCTAGAAAACCCCAAAGCTTTTCGGCAAAATAGAAGCTATAAGAACAAGCAAATATGCGATTGAGTTTTCTGTACAGCGTATAACGCTGTATTTCTTTTTTTATGGTGTTTTTACGTTGCACGGAACCAGTGGTTATTCAGCAACGGGACCAACGGCTTTACGAGACTTCCGAACCACGTCGAGAGAACATCTATTACCAGAAATTCACATCTCTAACCCCTCAATGGAATGCCCGAGAATCGAACTAGCGGCCACCGAGGTGGCAGGTCAAGACCATACCAATCACTCCACTGAGGCGCTTAATGCTGTATGAAATTCTCATCCACAGTCCATGAAACTACAGCCGCGACCCATGACTTTGTCACGGCCCGGCGGTGGCCTGTGCTATTGGCACCCAAAGCGGTGCCAAACGCACAACCATGACTAACCCTTAATAAAATATAAACTAATGAGGTTAGAGGGCTGCAATTTGCTATGTCTGATGATTGGAGGTTGGATGATCAACATGCCAATTTGCAGCCCTCTAGCCAAAGTAGTTTTTAAGATTTGAGGGCGGACAGAAAAAAAGTCATCTCAATAGTTTTCTTTTACAGGCAACTAAAAAAACCCATATATTATGAAGAAATATATTACCCATTTCCAAGACAATTTCGACACCTCCCTTGTCCTCTTCAGAATATAGTTTTTTTTTTTTTTTTTTTTTTTTTTTTTGTTTTTTTTTTTTTTTTTTTTTTTTTTTTTTTTGCGAAGGGCACCTGTTATTTTATCCTACCATTTTATCCTACCTGTGTTGTCAAACATTGGCGTATGCATTAATGATGTCATCAAATTAAGGTAAATAAAAATATTTTTCAAAACAAACCTTGTAAAACCAATTCCAACAATACAAAGCTTCTCAAGACCTTGGTGTCTACACCTAGACATTAAATTACCCAAAGTTCGCTTATAATAATCAATGGTATGTTCAATAGAAGCCAAAGTTTAGCATGAAACAATAGAAATATTCCGTAGTGACTATTAGTCTTGTGCCGTTCGTTAAGCATACTAAGCTTGGTAAAGTACTTTAAGATTCTAGCAGAATGGAGGAAAAAACTCAGTAAATCAGCCAGATCAAAACACGCAGACGCATTGTCATACACATTCATATCCTATGGAATGAATGAGATCGAATTCAAACGCTGACACATAAAATCCTTCTGTCATTTGAAAATATTCTTTTAGATAGACGAAGAAATTTTAAAGATAAGAAATTTGAAAGATAAAAAAAACGAAAAAAAAAAAAGCGGTCGTAACTGTAGACTAGGTTCTTGAGAAAAAAAAAAAAAAAACAGTTTTGAAACAGAACAAAGCGCAGTCTTTCCTGAATAGAAACCACAATTCGTGGGCACGAAATCTGCTCCTGACTATACAGACACGACCAGACAGCCACCAACTTCATACCCAAAAAAATCCATGAAAGCTTTTAGCAGTCCATAACAATATGGTCTGACCAGCAATAAATCTTATTGTGGCGCGAGAAGCAAGAAGATTAAGTAATCTTAAAATAAGAAAATTAAGTTTCCTTGAAATGTGCCGAGCAAGCCTTACCTATTTACAGGGTATCCACGAAAAAATGAAAATTCCACTGGTAACAGCAAAATCCTTTGATTACGGAAAGATTCCACTTCCAGGAATGATAAAGTAGAATTAACCAAATGCAAGGTATTATTAAAATACTTCAGGTTACGCTCATGGTGTCAAACAAAATGTGGTTGCTAATCAGAAGAAAATAAATCAAGAAATTAGTCCTATTTCGACATTGTTAGTACAGGTATTTTCACCTTAACAATTTCTGATGGGCCAAGACCAAAATTTACTCATAATTTAATAGTATAATATTAAAAGCCTGTGATGACTGAAGGTGCGACATTAAAATTATGATGAGGGTGTAGTTAAAACCCAAAATTGTTATGCGGGGAGTGAACCTCAAAACTGTGTTATGCCGACGGTGTGAAATCCCAAATAATGCTATGCAGAGGGTGTGAAATTCTATATTTTGTGTTAGGCTGAGGGTGTGAGACCCCGAATTTTGTGTTAGGCTCAAGGTGTGAAATCCCAAATTTTGTGATAGGCTAAGGGTGTGAAATCCCAAATTTTGCTAGGCTGTGTGTGAAATTCCAAATTTTGTGTTATGCTGATGTGTGAAATCTCAAATGGTGTTTTATGCTGATGGTGTGATATACCCTATTTTGTGTTAAGCTGGGGGAGTGAAATTTTTAATTTTGGGATAAGCTGAGTGTGTGAAATCTTAAATCTTATGCTGAGGGTGTGAAATCCCAAAATTTGTGTTAGGCCGAGGGTGTGAAATCCTAATTTTTGTTAGGCTGCAGGTGTTTTAGTCCTAAATTTTGTTAGGCTGAGGGTGTGAAATCCCAAATATTGTGCCAGGCTGAGGGTGTGAAATTCCAAAATTTGTGTTAAGCTGGGGGTGTGAAATCTCAAATTCTGTGTTAAGCTGAGAGTGTGAAATCCTTTTTTTTTTTTTTTTTTTTTTTTTTTTTTTTTTTTTTTTTTTTTTTTTTTTTTTTTTTTGCTGAATGTGTGAAATCCCAAAGTTCGTGGGCCTTTAGGGTTGGTGGGGGGGAAAACCCAAATTTTGTTGCTGCATTTTTTTTTTTTTTGTTTTTTTTTGTTTTGAAACATTCGGTTTTGTTTAGGTGAGGGGTGGGTGGAAAATCCATATTCTGTTTTAAGCTGAGGGTGTGAAATCCCTTTTTTTTTTTTTTTTTTTTTTTTTTTTTTTTTTTTTTTTTTTTTTTTTTTTTTTTTGCCGAATGTGTGAAATCCCAAATTTTGTTAGGCTGAGGGTATGAAATCCCAAACTTTGTATTGTGCTGAGGGTGTAAAATCTTAAATTTCGTGTTAGGCTTAGGGTGTGAAATCTCAAATTGTGTTTATGCTGATGGTGTGAAATACCATATTTTGTGTTAAGCTGAGGTGTGAAATCTAAAATTTTGGGGTTAAGCTGAGGGTGTAAAATTTTTAAATTCTGTGTTAGGCTGAAGGTGTGAAATCTTAAATCTTGTGTTATGCTTAGGGTGTGAAATCGTAAATCTTGTGTTAGGCTGAGGGTGTCCCAAATTTTGTGGTATGCTGAGTTTGTGAAACCCAAAATTGTGTTATGCTGAGGGTGTGAAACCTCACACTTTGTGTTATGCTAAGAGAGTGAAACTTCACACTTTGTGTTATGTTTTAAAGATTGCTAAACGTTACCGTGTTATGCTTAAGACTTTTGTAAAAGGGCTTAACACTTTGTGCTAAGAGTGTGAAACCTCACACTTTGCATTATGTTAAGAGTGTGAAACCTCACACTTTGTGTTATGTTAAGAGTGTGAAAACTTCACACTTTGTGTTATGCTAAGAGTGTGAAACTTCACACTTTGTGCTAAGAGAATGAAACTTCATACTTTGTGTTATGCTAAGAGTGTGAAACTTAACACTTTGTGCTAAGAGAGTGAAACTTCATACTTTGTGTTATGCTAAGAGTGTGAAACTTCACGCTTTGTGTTATGCTAAGAGTTCGAAACCAAAAATTTTGTGTTTTGGCGCCGCTGAGGGTGTGAAACCTCACATATTGTGTTACGCTAGGAGTGTGGTGTGAAACCCCAAATTTTGTGTATGCTGAGGTGTGAAACCCCAAAGTGTGTTATGATGAGTGTGCAAAACTTAAAAATGTTTGTTATGATGGGGGTGTGTAACCCTAAATCTTGTGTTGAGCTGACGGAGTGACACCCCAACTTGTGTTATGCCGAGTGAGGGTGTGAAACTCAATCTTCTGTGATACTCTCAAGGTGTGAAACCTTATAATTTTGAGGAACACAATATATGCTCTACAAAAAAAATATTTGCTAAACTGTGATACTTTGAAGGTAAGAAAACAAAACTGAATGGTACATAAAAGGTGGGAAACCAAAAATTTGTGGTAACAAAGTGTGAAGCCAAAAATCACAGGATACCTTTAAAGTACTGGTCATCTATTAACTTTAGATTATTAATGGGTTTTTTGAAAAAAAGAACAAAGTTATGTTTTGTGAAAGAAAGTTGAGACAATTTAGCATGTAGAAAAAAAGGGGTGTGGAAAGGACATACCATGAAGCATACTGTACTCTCTGGAGCAAAATCCCGCCTGCAGAAATGGTTATGGAGTCATTAAAGGAATGAAGGGTCGTGACAAAATACAAATATCTCGCCAAGAAATTAGTCCTATTTTGAAACTGTGAAAATAGACAATTGCATACTCACACTAAATCCATGTACCTCTGTGTGACATCCGAAAGTTGTGACGCTTTTATTGTGTACAAAATCGTGTTCAATGTCGCAGTGATAGGTAACTAGATTTTCACTTTTTCTATCTTTCAAAGTCAAAGATCATAATCTGAAGGCGTGAAACCAAAATTGTGTGTTATGTTGAGGGGGTGCAAAACCTTAATTTTTGTTATATGCTCATGGTGTGAAACCTTCTCATGCTTAGAATTCTAAGGGAGAACAATGTGTTCATCATATATTAGAAGAAGTAGTAGTAGTAGTAGTAGTAGTAGTATAGTAGTAGTAGTAGTAGTAGTAGTAGTAGTCAGGTTAAAATTTGTGTTAAACTCTGATACTTTATAGGTGAAAAGCCAAAACCAAATGATACATTGAGGTGTGGTAACCAGAACACTGTGGTAACAAAGTGTAAAACCAAAGCTCTTGTGATATTTTGAAGGTGTGAAAAAAAACTTTGATTATTCTAAAAGTGTGAATCTAAATCCAGTGACGCTCTAATGCAAGAAACTTACCACTTCCCATAATAGTTAATCAAAACTTCATTGTCGGCTCACATTGTGAAAAACCGTTCTGTAAAACCTAAAATTAGCTACAGTCAGAACCTTCCTGTGGAACCAATACCCATGCGAAACCTACACTGTAATACTCTGAAATAACTGAAATAGGAAATGTTGATTGTAGGGCTTGCACACAAGTTAAGGTTTCATAAACTTAAAATTTAAATATTAAAGAATGGCAGAAACCTAATGTCCTGTGGGTGCCTGTTTCTCTGGGAGTCAAAGGCATGGGACAAAGGCAACTCCATAAGTCGGAGGCCTACAAAGATATGTCTCTATAAAACAAGCTCCCAATATCATTCGATAGGTTGGCACTTGTTTGTTATGAATATCATTGATAAAATGGCCTATAATTGTGGAACAAGCCTTTAGGGTTTCTTGCTAAAGATGACATGAAGAAAGTTGATAAATGAATAACAAAAGATACAACAGCAAGACGACATATACACACACATGCAAAACAATGCAAATCATGGAAACATGAAAACAAAGGCATTAAGTTTTCATGGCTTCTTCCAGATTATATACAATCTGGATTAGCAAAATCAAGCGAATTCAAATATTTGTGATGGTTTGGTACCATGAAACAGAACTGTGATACTCTGATGATTAAAGCATTTTTAAAAATTTAATATTTGCCAACAAAAGGTCTGTGCTACACTGCTTTTAAGAAACCAACCTTCCAGTCCTGATGGAGTAAACCAGTGAGTTTGTGGAAAATATTTTTCCTTCATGGGTTGATTAAATAAAAAAAACTCCTGTGGTTGTTGCTTAAAAGATATGTGAAGTAGTGATGCGGTGAAGGCAAGAATTTTTTGCGTGACGGGTGTGTAAAACATCTACCACAACATGGTGGATTGAATCTCGCATTTTATGAAACTACAGTGGTTAGGTATACAGTAAGTATACAACTTCTGAGAAAACCTTATGGGAGGAAATAGTATAAGAATTGAATCTTAAGGTATAAATTCACGTCTATCAGAAGACGATGAAGAGGAAAATAATTGAGAAAGTAAGTAACATGGTTTGGGAGTAGAACATCAGTGAAAACCTTACTTAGAGTGAAACAAAAATGTGAGACGCGTACAGATGGGATGCATAAAATTTGCGACAACCTGATAGGGTAAAAAAATAAGTTTTTAGGTGCAAAACTAGATTATGGAGACCGATGGATTAGCAACCAAATATTTATGATATTTAAATTGTTGACTATAAAACCTCTGTGACATTATAATGGTGTGACACCAAAAAATTTAAGAGTTTCACACGTTTTGGCTATAAAATATATGACAACCAGATGTGTTGACAACATTTATGAGATTAATACAGCCGAGTTGTAAAACGTGTGCGAATACTCGGTCAGTAAGTAAAACATCTCTCATGACTGGATAAGTAAAGCATCTCTCATGATTTGATAAGTAGAACAGTAAAGCAATTCCCATGATTTGATAAGGAAAGCATCTCCCGTGATATGAGAGGTAAAGCATCCCCCATGATTTGATAAGTAAAGCATCTCTCATGCTTGATATGTGAATTCAAAAGATTTTTGAAATCCACATTTCATGAATAAAAACCCAGTAACGTGAAATAAGGCAAGAGTCCAGAGGTGGTGCAAAATCTGAAATATTTAACACCACAAGATACTGTTGTTGGAAAAGAAATAAAAAAAAAACTATGACAGAAATTAATGATACTTCAGATGTGCTCTAACCAAGAGCCTAGGGCACAATGTGTGAAATAAAAACAAGAATTGGGATTAGACGCATGCAAAAAAACTGAAAATTAACATTACAAAAGGAAAATGAGTAACACTGTATATGATTGGAAAAAATAATTTTCAAAACATTAGTTACAACCTACAACTTCCCTTATTTTGATGCAGAAATCATTTCCTTAAAAACGAAATATGTATTTGACTATGATTGTGGATCATTACATGTGTAATTATCTGATGGGGTATACACCCGATATTTTTCATACATGGATACGAGAAATGATATCACACATCACAAGCTGTTGATACTGATGACAAAAACTAATAAATTTTTATGTTTTCGTGGAGAAAAGGTCTGTTTTATTCTGATGGTGGCATCAAAAGTCTGTCATACTTTGATAGCAAAAAAACTGAAATGCTATACTTCTGAAGGTGAGAAAAAAAATATTTGCTTATCTGATGGTGAAAAAAAAATGTGTTGCTATGGTGAAAGCCAAAAATGTGTGATTTTTCAGTGAAAAACAAAACCTAGTGCTTCTCTGATGGTTATATACCTAAGGCTTTTATTCCCTTGATGGTAAGAAACGGAATCTGCATTCCTTTGATGGTGATAAATCAAATTTATTCCGCTATTGTGAAAAAAAAAAATGCATTTCTGATGGGAAAGAAATTTCTGTACACCTACCCCTGAACGTATGAAAAAAAAAAAAAAACTGTCTTTGATAGTGATGTAATACAATCCTTTAGGGAACCGAAACTCGGTGTTTTTATGATGTTACAAAACATGAGCTTCTTTGATGGCGATAAACCAAAGTTATTTTCTTATCTGTGAAAAATAAAAAAATATCTGTGCTTCTTTAAGGAGAAAAAAACATCTGTGACTCTACTGATACTGACAAACGCAATGGTGTAAAAATTGATTCGAATGATGTTCTTTAGAACTTAAGAGATACAGTCGTGTATGTTCCCTATGTATGTTAATAAAAAATAATATTTGCGCTTCTGATGGTGACAAACAAAAAATGTGTTGCTGTGATGGTTGTTGAAAAGTGTTCCTCTAATGACAAGAAACCATAACTTTGCCATAATCTAAACAATAGTAAAAATATGTAGAATATTATTTTCTAGTATCTATATTTGCCAATATTTCAATCTTTTTCGCGGAAGTAGTCGCCTAATAACCATATAAGCTTATGAAGTGCCTGCTTCATTACCCGTTAATCTATTCATATATTTACATTTACCTGCCATATAATATACACTTCCAACAATCTTTGGAAGACATTGAATTTCTTCCCAGTTTGCACTCAGTTTATCATCATCAATTCACTGCATGGGAGACAGGAAGAAGTAAAAAAATCAATGAGTACAACGCAGTGCCACTTGTGAATGGCTGATAGGCCTTAGGATGTCTGAACAAAATTGATAAAATGTTTCAGTAGGCGACAGGCACTGCCATATTTATCATGGTAATCCAGAGTCGCAAAGACCATCATTATCTACGACGTTATATGGGCAGTAACAACCACCCTTAAAAAAAAAATTTTTAATTAAAAAAGCACCCGAGTTTCTTCGAAGAAATCGAGTTTTCTGAACAGCGTATAATCAAGGCAATCGAAAATAGATCTCTCTCGGTGGTCTCGGTATAATGCTGAGTGAGCGGCAGCCCATGGAACTTTCAGCCTCGGCCCGGTGGTGACCTGTCCTTTAGCGTTGCTATTCTCACGATCGTGGCTAACTTTAACCTTAAATAAAAGAAGGCTACAAGTCTGCAATTTGGTATGTTTGATGATTGGAGGGTGGATGATCAACATACCAATTTGCAGCCCTCTAAATTCAGCAGTTTCTTTTGAGATCTGAGGGTGGAAAGAAACAAATGCGGACCGACATAAAATTAAAAATGCACACGAACCATTATATATAAAAGGAGAATGGAGACCTAAACACATCGCATTTATCTCTGTTATGTACGTAATCATGAATTTAGCTAAATTGTCCTTATGAATGCAAATTACAAATCTTTCAATTGATGAAATACGCTTAGAAGGGTGCAATTATTCACAGCTATCTTGATTTCCATAGATCAAGCTGGTAGTAAAGTTGAAGGCCTGGTGTGGGCCAATGGACTCTGACAACCTAAAGAAATGTTTTTGCCCAACCTACAGAAATGTTTTTGTTTGGTAAACTAATTAACACCACCTTAATGGAGATTCATTTGGGAAACTGTAATAAATGACACAATACATAACCAAAACCAAGGAACTGAATAATTCCGATAACTGGTTATTGTTATATCTATAAGCAACCATTCGTAAGGAACAAGCTTAGGACAACCTGCAATGGTGTTAAATAATGATCGGAAAATAAATAATAGTCATAGCAGGAAATCCTCATTTGATTGCTTCTTTTTATCACTGAGTGCACAGTTAATTACACTGTTATAATTACTGAAAATAAAATTCCAAACAATTGGTCAAAACTACAGCTACAAATGGAGAAAAAAGTCGATAGTTAAAAATAGGCATCCATTCCAATTGCTCCAACCATCCCTTATACTTGCAAAGTATGTGTGGCATTCCCCTAAGAACTCGGAAATTCGTAATTGGCATCACCCGCATGGAGACTACGGGCTTCTTGACACTTTTCCTTCGTTTTCCATTAACACTTTGCTTAGCTCCAAGAGGGTCCTCCATCCGCCATTTTGTGACGCACGGGGTTCACCCGGACTTCTGCACGGAGTATATACCCGCTAGGGAGCTCTGCTTCTTCTCTCCTTTGGCCGGCTATGAAGCTCAGGCACGAGGTGGGGGCGCGGGTCGCCGAGCCCCCTTTAAAAAGTTTTTCACCGGGCCACTGGCTCATCTCCTTGGGGTTTACGAGGGGGTAGGGAATGAGGGAGGGGGGCGCGAACGAGAGAAATTTAGCAGCATCAGTTCATGCACAACTCTAATGATGCTTTGTTCCGGACTAATTTCTTCGTGGCTATTACTGGATATCCGCTCGAAGTCGAGTAATTGCTATTTTGTCGCCCGATGTCGCTGCAATGATTTATCTTCGAAGTTAATTCTCGCTCTCTGCTGCTGCTGCTGCTGCTTAAATGTTCCAGATGTTGTGGAAGAAAATCGCTCGAGAATTATGCTCCGACTCACGCTCCCCAGACACCAGAATGAGATTATTTATTATTCATTCATTCCAAATGAGACTTGTTTGGTGCCTTACTCCGTTTTGCAATTTTACTTGCAATAGCAAGGGGATTTTTAAAACGGGACTATTCTTGCCTTCTGATTATTGCAGTACGCCCACCCCCACCCCCCCTTACCGCCCCCCCTCCTCTCTCCTAACCTCTCTGACTCTTCTCTCTCTCTCTCTCCTCATCTCTCTCTCTCTCTCTCTCTCTCTCTGTGTGTGTGTGTGTGTGTTAGCGCATACAAGCATCTATACAACAGCAACAAGAAAAACAACTAAATTACAAAAATTATATATATTATATCTATCTATATATATATATATATATATATATATATATATATATATATATATATATATATATATATAGATAGGATATATATATATAGTTTTTTTTGTTTCGCGCATACAAGCATATGTACAACAGCAACAAGAAAAACATTAAATTACAAAAATTTATGTATATATATATACAAGTGTGTGTGTGTGTGTTGTGTGTGTGTGTGTGTGTTCAGTGAGTTACGATTTAGCAAATTCCACTTTGCTTCTGTTTCCCTAATCCACTGGTTCTCAACCTTTTTCATTACATTACCCTTTTACTGACTTCAAGTTTGTGTTACCCATATCATCAAATGGAATTACAGTAATATATGAAGAGTCCATGAAATCCATAATAAAATAAATAGATAAGGGTTATTTCAAAATCATACAGAAGGCTTGATGTTTTATTTTTGTTCATATAACCTCAGTTTTAAGAGAAATTATAAATCATATAGTAGCTTCCATTACCCACACAGATTATCCAAATTACCCACTTGAGGGTAATTACCCATAGGTTGGGAACCACTTAATTCACTGATTAGAGCCTAATCAGTTAATTAAGTACCTGGTGGTTGGTTGAATGTAGTAGGTTACAGACAAGATGCTAAAGACCATCGAGGTGGTTATCTTATAAAAAAACAAAAAAAAAAAAACATAAGAAAACCTAGACTAAATGTAACCTCTTTAGTCTAATACTCTCTGAAGGCATCCCCACTAAAAGCAAATTCCATATCCAATATAAATACGCAACCATAATCGGTTTTAAGGGTATAGACAGTAAAAGGCAAATTCATACTATATAGCAATGCAAAGTTAAGAAAAATAAGCATGTGGAGGTAGTAGGTTGGTATAATGTCAATTAAGCATTCCAGCTGGCTGGGCCTCCAAGTTAAACCCTCCAAGTTAAACAAGTCACTGGGTTCAGAACTTCCCAGTTAAATTAAGAGTCATAAGTTCATGCGAGTTCATAGGTTAAGACCTTGTCACTTCAAAGAGCCAGTGGATTAGAAACTTGCCAGTTAGTCAAGTTAGTGGGGTTATGATCTTGTCAGTTAAATAACTCAAGTGGGTTGGAAATGTCAGTTACCTCGTCAGTTAAACGAGTCAGTGGGTTGGGACCTTGTCACTTCAATGAGTCAGTGAGTTAGGACTTGTCAGTTAGGTAAGTTATTGGGTTATGATCTTGTCAGTTAAACGAGCCACTGTATTAGATCTTGTTAAATAAGGAAGGAACAAAGGCGAAGCATAATGGTTAGTTTGACGTGTATCATACTTGGAACACTTTGCCATTTCAAAATAATTTAATTACTTACACGACAGCCGATTTTTTTTAGATTGTGGGAGGGTAGGAGGCAAATCATCTTTACAAATAAGATAAAATTTACAGCCGTCTTTCAGTTCTCAACATTCTACGAAGAATTTTGTTGCAGGATGTAAAGTGCAGAATACAGTAAAGGAAACAAGCAAAATTCGCCAGCAGAAGTGGTTGTGCAGAAAGAAAAGCCTAGAGCAGTGGTTCCCAAACTGGGGTCGGCGGACCCCTGGGGGGCCAGGAGAAGGCTCTTGGGGGTCTGCGACAATGAAAAAATTTATATTTTTTCAATTCCAGAAAAAAATTGTGGCGCTCTTCATCAATTTTATTGTATATTGATTTTAAAGCAATAAACAAAAATTGAAGATATTTTACAAATTTACTTATACTTACTTTGTGCAGGAATTTGCAAATATTAAATGTACAACGTTGTACTGAGTATCCCAGTATGGCTGGGGTCTTCGGTTGGGACGCATCATATCGGGGGGGGGGGGGTGGGGGGGGGGGGGGGGGGGGGGGGTTTGCTTGTTATGGTCAAGTTTGGGAACCAATGGCCTTAAGGTGCTACTAGGGACCATCTAGTTTAAACTGCTAAATTTTCTCTAAATCCAGTGTTTTCACTAAATGTCATTCATTCTTTTCTGTCCAGCCAAGCATTGAATGCTGTTCTCATCTATGGAGCCATAATTTATTCCCTTCATAGCAGGAGCGACAATTTTGGACAATATTCTGCCAGGCTGATCGGGGAAAGTACTTGACTCCCTGGAGTTTCATAACGACCCATCATGCCATCAGACCGTAAATTTATTTTTAGGAGACTGACCTCACCTTTTCCCTTGGTTTTCCATTCAATAAACATTATCTGGCATGAGCCTAAAAATATCATTAAGAGTAAGACCTCATTTTCCTTTAATTTTTCAGGTAATAATTTTCTCTGACATACGCCAAAAAAATCATTGAGAGATGGACCTCATTTTTCCCTTAAGTTTCCTATATAATAATCATCTGCACGAGTAAAAAAAAAAAAAAATCATTGAAAGAAGTACTTAAATTTTCACTTCACTTACTTTTCCCAATAATTTTCTTCTGGAAAGATCTTAATAATTTTCACAATAAAGGAAGGGCGTAATTTTCTCCTTAGTTTTCACTTTAATAATTAATTTTCTTCCGACAGCAGCAACAAAAATCATTTAGAGAAGGACCTAACTTTTTCCATAGTTTTCCATTTCATAAATTTCTTTTGGCATGAGTTAAGAAAAATAATTAATTATGAGAAGGCCTTAATTTATTTTACCTTTGTTTTCCATTTAATTATCTTTTGGCATGAGCCAAAAAATCATTAAGAAGACCACCTCATTTTTCTTAGTGTTCATCTAATAATTTTCTTCTGGCAAGCGTTAAAAAAAAATCATTAAGAGAAGGGCCTCTTTTTTTCTTGGTTCTCCATATTATAATTTTCGTTTGGCAAGAGTAAAAATATAATTTAGAGAAGGACAATTACCTGTTTTCCAGTCAATAATTTCCTTCTGGTATGAGCTAAAAAAAATCATTAACAGAAGGCTCTATTTTTTCTTAATTTTCCATTCAATAAAAGAAGGGCCTCAATTCATGCTTAGTGTTCAAGTTAACAGTTTTCTTTTCGTCTGAGTTAAATAAAAAATTATGGTTATTTCTGGAATTCACAAAATATTCTTTTTCTGAGGCACCTTTCACCTCATGTCTTTTACATGGTAGGTGTACAGTTGGGTTTTGGATTCGTTTTGAACTGGACTGCACAGTGTCATCAAATTTAATGGCCATTTGTAACTTTCAAATAACACTGAAAACATGTTTTACAATCATCAGCAAGTGTGGAAGATAGATTTGGCAGTATAGCTTAAATTTTTATCATTACGCCATACAACAACAAGGCAAAACGTTTTCCAAAAATAAAAACATTTGTTATTGAAGGGAAATAAAAACATTAAGCATATGAAACCCAGTTAAAGGACGATGATTATATCAAACGGTAGGCCCAGGGGCCAAAGCGCGCAGCACATGAGCAATTTGTTGCACTTACAACAATGTGGTTAAGAGTTTTTTCATACATTACTATTATAACTTGGCACCATTATACGTGGTGGCGCCAAATGACGAATATTCTAATATTATTTGACCAAATGTTGCCTTGATAGTCTTGTACTTATTCCCTTTTAAACTTTTGGGCCTCTATTCCAGTCCCGGTGCCATAATAAAAAAAAATTAATATACACGACATATGGGAACCACCTTTACTTAAGATTTGTCTTTTCTGATTAAGTAGATCTAAAAATTATTTTTAAATCACCGAAGCCTATTTTCCATATCTATTGATTATCTGGCACTGAGTAGCTTTGCACTGCACATACCTGAATCCATACTAGTTGCTAGGATGTTGGTTTATAATTAGTTTGGTTGATCAACTGGTTTTAAAACAAGTCTTGGCAAATGTGCAAAATTGACATATATACAACAAACTTTGATCAAGGGTAAACCGGTAACAAACCAGGTAAGAAAAAAAGCAACACGAGGCCTACCATAAACGTCCCACGACAAGTCTCAGGAAAGATAAAATATAAATCTGCTCCAGACTCTAAAAGCTGCCTGTTTATTTTTATCCGATCCTCGCGGACGGAATGCACTATCTCGAAGGAAAAACTGAGAGCGATAAATGACAAAAAATTGACAGTAATCGTAGATTTATTTTATTCTTATTTAGTTATATTTTTACTGCATTCGCAATCTTGGATATGCAAAAACCCAAAAGGTGATTTACTTAGAAATATCTGCATGTTAAATAAAATTTATTTTCCATCCATTGACAGAATAAAAAAGTCTACTCTATAATATACAATCGATTCCTGACGAGAAAAACGCTGACCAGTCCTTCAAAAACTTCAAAATGGACAATATCATGATGTATGGCATATTTCAATGCTCAAAGGCATGTTTACAGAAGCCACGCTTCCTTAGCCACCTCGTACAAACTAATTTCGGTAGAATCTCGGGACAGATTCAACAAAAGATTAAAAAAGTCAAATTGCCTTTTCCACAACACACCTGCAAAATAATTAAACAAAAGCCTCACATCTGCAAAAGCTGCAACACATTGCATGTTATTTGAACATTATAACTGCAAGTTGTTTGAAAGTAAAAAAAAATCTGTAATCACCAAAACAAAGCATCAAAATTAATGTTTCAATTTCAACCTATAAACGAGTAATCACCAAAACAAAGCATCAAAATTAATGTTTCAACCTATAAAATGTGGTAGTTGAGCTCCAATCCACATAACTGACTAAAATACAAATCAGCTAATACCAGTCTTTCACGCCAAATATAACAGAAGTTTATCCCATATCTAAATACAATTATTTTAGCCAGAAAGTTATAATTCAAGAAAATTATACGCGGTAACTGTCATTGACGAAGAGGACGATTTGTGGGCCGAAGGAGGACTTTAGAATGTCTCGGAAACCCCCCCCCCCCCCCCCCCCCCCCCCCCCCCCCCCCCTCCCCCCCCCACCCCCCCCCCCCCCCCCCCCCCCCCCCCCACACACACACACACACGCAGTATGTATAAGAAAAAATAAAAATGTCCTATTTTCGTTTCTCAAATGAAAATTCCGTATCGCTTTACCTGGTAGGACATGATGTAAGCTTACCGCCATAGTCAAATATACTATGCTAAGTATATTTTCCTTAAAACAAATTGCAAAATAATCGAACACAATCGTAATGCGGGCTAAAAGCTGAAGAATCTTTGAAAATAAGCAGTACTGCTCGACTTTATTCTCACACCTTATCACAACAGTTACCTTAATTCTATGAACGATTTGATCCAAAAACCACTAACTTATTCAAGATCCTCGACCATCTACAATATCAATGAATATGATCAGAGTCTACATTTTACCAGAAATAATGAGCTTTACTAAATATATATATATATATATATATATATAATATATATATATATATATATATATATATATAATATATATGTGTGTGTGTGTGTATATATATATAAAAATTATATATATATATATATATATATATATATATATATATATATTATATATATATATATATATCTATATATATATAGGGTCTATTGAGGCTAGAGGGCTGCAATTTGACATGTTTGATGATTGAAGGGTAAATGATCAACATACAATTTACAGCTGTCTAGCCTTAGAAATTTTTAAGATCTGAGGGTGGACGGACCGAAAGCCATCTCAATAGTTATCTTTTAACTCAAACCAAAGCTAAAGGGCCCCGAAATCTCTGCATGATGGTCTTCCTTCGAAATAAATTTGAAAATCTTGCAAGCTTTTTCATCAGGTTTTTAAGAGACAACCTCACTCGTACTTTCAACCATGTAAATATATGGCTATAGACTCATAAAGATGGTGGTAAAATATATTAACCAAACAACAAAGATGACCATTTGGAGATGAAATGATGGGTCTGAAGGAACCATACTATACTGGTATGTAACTCACATTTACTATCTAAAATGTATTTGCGAGTTTCAAGAGTGAACACTATACTAAAAGAATGGTGCTCGTATACACAATGATGAGACAATAAGAAATGTGAAGAGATTGTGTCAAACAGTTTGTTTGGTATTCGCGGATGCTATATTGATGTCTGTAGTTGTGAATGACAATCAACATTAAGAACAAAATATTAATAAATCTTAAGCATTCAAATTAATCATTAAACTTTTCTGAATACATGACAAATATATACTATCATTCTCAGAATAGTTAAAAAGCGACATTTTAAAACATCACCTCTATATCAGTGAAACATATATAGGAGAGAGATAGATTGCTTCTACATAATAAAAAGAACATACTAAAGCCTAGAATTATAAATAAGTTAATTTTGAAAGTGGTACACAACACATGACTTTAGTTTTAAAAAGTATTGACCTAATTAGACCTTCAACATACGATGGAAATATTTATTGAACCAAAAAGCTACTTGAAAACTGTCCTTATCCATGTCAAAACAAAGGTTTATACAAAATATTAAGCTCACTAAGAGTAATGTATAGAAATCGAAAACAAAACTTTGACAGAAGAAATACCAAAAATAATAATATCCAAAATGCAATGATATTGGAGTTGTGGCTTAAACCCAAGAAGCCAAAGTACGTTTAAGGAGAGAGAGAGAGAGAGAGAGAGAGAGAGAGAGAGAGAGAGAGAGAGAGAGAGAGAGAGAGAGAGAGAGAGAGAGAAAAGGTATTTAAGTCTTAAATAACAACAACATGATTATTCACCAAAGAAATAGGCTTGCTCTTTCCAGCGGAGCTAAAAGAACCTGACCGTTACATCGCAAGAAAACCCAGTCATTCCAGTAGAATTTACGGATGAGAACTACTCATACCACTATAAAACTGGAGAATATGGCCTTTCCAATTAGGACAACCCAGCTATACCAATAAGAAATGCGAGAATAGGGCCTTTTCAAGAACCCTTTAGGAGAATCTAGGTACGTTGTTCATAGCCTTAGCACAACCTAGCTATTCTAGTTAGCCTCACGATAACTTAACCATCATAAAACAAGGGCAACTCAGTCAATTAAAATCATTTTATTGCCATAGGTAAACTCGCCAATACCAGATAAAAAGACAGGCTAATCTCTCCTTTCCAATAATTGAATTGCCTTAAGGAAAATGCCAATTTCAAATAATTGTATAACCTTAGGAAAATGTGTACATTCCAAATAGTCTTAGGGGGGAACATGGACAAAGCAATAATCTTAGCTAAAACTGGCCATTCCGACAAGCTTTACAATAACCTAGTACTAATTCCAATTAACCTTGGATGGGCCCGACCAATCCAAAAATCTTCAGAACATATTCATTCTGACCTTTCCATTGTACCTCACGAGAACTAAGCCATTCAAGTAAATGATATATTTCAACTACCTATTATTACGTATAATAATAATTATGAATTTCATATGTAAAGAATTGCATATAAAATCAACTATGAATTATATAAGAAATGAGCATCAATCAACAGCCATTAACGAAATGCTTATCTTAATGCAACCCGAGATATCAAAGAGAACTAAAAGAGGATATTTCGATTTAAGATACACATAGGTCAATACTCAAAATGAATTTTCCGTCATTGAAATCCGCAATATTTTGGTAATGATTAAGGAACACATCCTTTATTGAAGTCTGGATTTAATTATTATAATGCCTTCGGCGCATTGAATTTCATAGCTGAGGGAATGTCAACATGAGAACATGAACGTTAACTAGAAATGTTAGCTAGAGATGATAATTCTCATAAACTAAGATCTGGATGACATCAACCAAAGACCAAAGTTCATAAATGAAACAGATTGAACGCTTTTATGATGGAGACAACACTGCTATGATGCTAATGTATCTTAGCATTCAGGACGAGAAATAGATATGTAATAATTGCATTTATATATATATATATATATATATATATATATATATATATATATATATATATATATATATATATATATGAATACGTCCTGTGGTTGCTGTATTTAATTACCACAACCAGTTTTGTGAAACTTGACAGAAATTGATAAATGCTCGGGTATTTTAAATCACTTGATTATTAATTGGAGGAAGGTTCCGCTCAGTTACTTGGTTACTGCTTTTGGATAAAATGATTCCATTCTGTTAATATGTTATTGTTTTCGGATAATGATTCCATTCTGCCACATATATACTATATATATATATATATTACGTAGATAACACACACACACACACACACACACACATATATATATAGATATATATATATATATATATATATATCATATATATATATATATGTGGGCATATAAGATAATATTTTAGTGTTCCTAAACAACTACACAATGTCGGATTTTAAATACTGTCAGTAATACATGCCACTCACCAAGGTCTATGGAAACTCCCGTACCGTATGTAATAAGCCTATTCTTAAACAATCACTAAGGATGTAATGGATCAAAATCTACAAGAAATGCTGAAAAAATATAATTTATAAAAAAAAAAAACTACAGAATGTAAAATTTCAAAACTCGCAAAATTTTTACTTATAACTCGAAATATTTCTTTTCCTTAATCATTCATTTAGTTTTCATAATTGTAAATCCATCACCGTTACTTATTATTGACGAAATTTTATACAATCAGTTAATCAAATCTGTAATTATTAAGCCAATCAATTACATTTTTTTAAACTACATTATTTCATAAAACAGCTGTAGCTATTACTATTTCATATTACTTGACTCACAATGGTTACAACAATGGTACCAATTAAGAATATATTTGTCTAGGCTTTGAGATAAATTAGGCACATCACTAATACGTATTCTTTAAAGGCCGCATCCAGTTGCGCCAACAATTAAAACTTTTATTAGGCTGTAAACTTCTTATTCAGTGCTCTGCCATAAAACAAATATAATTGTTACAAAATACCAATCACATTAGACCCAATCATCCATCTCTTGTATAATCCTTAACTGCTGCATTGAACAATTTTCAAAACAGACTTCATGCTCGGCCTCTTGAAATTTACACTGGGATCTCCTTCGTCACAAATATCTAATATCTTATAAATTGAACAATTAAAGTCACAGATTAATATCAACTAAACATTTCTTCTCTTACTATCAGCGTCCTTATTTCTGCCAAAACAGAATTACAAATTCTTATAAAAACGTTACTTTCGTCTCAATGACCCGTCCGAGAATTTCACTGAATATTTAGGCATAATCGAAACCATTTTGAGAACGAAAAATTGATTAACATTTACTGCCTGATAATTCGTCTTCGAAGATTAGGATTTTTTTCAAAGCTCTAAAGGCCTCTTTTGACTACAAAGCTTTCTATTAAGAATTCGTTTACACATCTCTGAAGGTTTTGTTTTGACATTACTGTAATATTACAAGCTATCAAAAGAGGAACACAACCTGAATTTACCTTCCGTTCATGGTGTTTTGTCCAAATTATTTTCCTCTTTTTCAAAAGAAAAATCAGTCTAAAACGGAGACATCATATTGGACATTTTGAAATTCATGTTACCTGTGCAAGTTAATCATGATGCAAGTTATCAGTAATATAAGGATAATAGTAATTAAAAACAGACTCAAATAAAAAGTATAAAAAAAACGACAAACAACGAAGCCCGCCGTAGGTAAACCTATTTTATGTCCATTTTTTTTATTAGATCATTTTCATTCCAATTCAAAATTGAACCACGGAGCGAAGTTGCAAAGAATACAATGACGAAGAGAAACATCTTTAAATATAAATTATCCAGCTCCTATAACCATATTTTTTTTCAGGTGTCACAACACATATCCGAATTTTGAAGAAATAGGCTTAGTAAAGAAAACAACACAACTTCTTCGGCAAAATAACACTAAATCTGCTTCCAAAAGCTAGAAAAAGAAAATTATGGCCAAGACGATAATTCTAAGAAATCGTAAAACAATAAATCAGAATATAAAAAAAGAACAATTTTCTGATTGGAATAAATAAGCCCAACCATCCTGGTAAAAATTGGCGGTCTAAAAATAAATTTATCAAATTTTTTTAAATTTAGCACACCGAATTTGCCTAAATTATTGGATCAAAATATAAAATTAAGCGTCGCAAGTTATCTTTAGCCATCATGTACGGAGGAAGTGATGCAGATTATCTTTGGCACAGATACTAATAAATAGACTTCAAGTGATTTAAATCTAAATTTGTTTTCACTTTACCAGTTTTATTTTTTCATTTTGTATTAAAAAAACTCCAGTTAGTTCCTATTAGAGAAGTAAATCAAAGGATAAATGAATTAGTCAAATTTCACGGTGTCAGCCAGTCGTAAAGACCTACTTGACCTCTGACCTCTAAAGTATACCTTGACCTCACTCTTGAACTCTTTGCACAGTTTTTGAGTAGTTGCACGTAATGGAAGTTTATCAAATAAAAAAAATCTTAAAAGTAATAATAATCTATATCTACATCTGCAATTAACATCAACTCGCTATGCCGTTAAAAAACCGATATTTTTTTTTTTTTTTTTTTTTACTCTAAAGGCCTCTTTTTGACTAAACTTTCTGTAAAGAATCCGTTTGCACTTCTGCGAGGGGTCGTGTTTCAATTTAGACAATTTATTCATAATAATACTCATTTAGATTTCGTGCATGCTGTTTAAAAAACACTGAGAAGATTTTGAAACAAATCAATAGTTTTCATGTCACATAAGTCTATTTCGTCTAATTCAATATTTTCAATGACTTTGATCTCAATGAGAATGATTTTTTTATCATGTACATAATATACTTCATACCACAAACTATATATATATATATATATATATATATATATATATATATATATATATATATATATATATATGCTTAAAATATCGCAGTAGATGCACGTGACTTCATTGAATAAGTGAATACCACAGGAAAATGATAGGCAGAAATCCAAGTGCTTTC
>NC_061092.1:41421118-41438618 GCF_015104395.2 Macrobrachium nipponense | reverse complement strand
GCACTTACTGTATTTAAACTAATCACTTCTCGCTGAAGTTACAGGTTACGAGCAACCGTAAATTTCACTAATCTTGAAACAATATCGTCAACAAAATATTTAGGTTACAATTCGTGATAAATGTGTAAAAGCTGAATTTGACACTACGTTCATGAGGTGAATATGGCACTGAATGCAGTGTTTAAAAATTAAAATAGCCTCTCAAAGTTAATCACTTTCCAAAATATTATTATTATTATTATTATTATTATTATTATTATTATTATTATTATTATTATTATTATTATTATTATTATTATTATTATTATTATTATTATTATTATTACGAAAATATAAGAAAATTCAACCAAAACATCCCACTTCACAACTTATTGTGTCCAGTAGTGTAACTATGAATAACTGAGATACGCGTAAGAAAAAGGACACTTTGATAACAGCAGCATCGTGTCATTACCGGGCCTTTTAAAAATATCAGTATCATATTGAAGTATTGAATGGCTCAGCCTTCAAGGAAATTATATATGATCGGAAATTGGCGAAGGCGGTGATCAAAGGCATTTTTTCCCAACAATAGGACGACTTGGACTAGTCCCGAAGGTTATTGCGGAATTCAAGCTTTTGGAGGTACTTTCATTCATGATGCATTAAAGGCGATGCCGATAGTAATGACGAGTGTATAAGTATACATATGCATAAAATCCTTACATTGGTTAGTTTTCACAAAATGTATTTCTCAGCATAGACAATTAATTCAAATTTATCTTCAAAACTGTAAGTAAATTTTTCTGAGTATTATCAGATATTGCCATCAGTAAATCTACACATTTATCTCCATGACGGAAATTTACATTTACCAGGATGTTATTAATATTTAATGTATTCAAAGAAATATACTTTAACATTTAATTTCACGACGGAGATGGATATTTCCACACGTATTATCAGAGACCAATGTGATGCCTGATTTATATTCTCAAAATCATTAAGCTTTCAAGCCCTGATATATTCCAAACTTCTCTAAGAATGTATTTGTAGAATGCAATGTCATTATAAATTTAATATATCTAAAAATAATTAGCATACGATTTTGGTAAACACTTACTGAACTTGAAATACATTTTCACCCGAGTGGATGTTTGACATGATGAAAAAAAAGCTTAACATAGTAAGAAATGCATAATATATATGTGCAGAGGAAAAAGCAATGACATTTACACACACATTCTCTAAACCTACACATTTCGTGCCTCCCCCCCCCCCCCCCCCTTCCCACAAAAAAAAAAAAAAAATCAACGTTGTCTTATCTGAGAAGCACAGAAATAATTTCGCTTTGATTCAGTTGTCTACCATACAGTATTCTCCAATCTGGGTCAAACAAGGTTAACGAATTTGTGTCAGAATATGCCCAACGATATTTATTTGTAACCTCTACAAGTATAAATGTTAGAATAATAAATGAAACTATTTATTTACACTGCACATTCAATTTTCAGGTGGACTTTCGAAACAAGAAAACGACTTATCGCATATTTCTATTCTCGCATCAACTTCGAAAATACAGGATTAAAAAAGAAATTCTCCCAAGAATTATAATTATAAAAACTAGACCGAAGACTTATGCTTTACTTATAGATCCTTCTATAACAAATCTGTCCCTTCAATCGAACACTATAAATCAAAGCGCTGTCAAGCCATCGTGAAAATTCAACAACATTGTCCAAGTGTCAACTGGGACCCTTTAGGAACCAGAATTGACGGAACTAAACATATGCTTGGAGGAGAACTATGGGAAAGCAAGATATAAGTAAGTGGAGACTTCTGGAATTGAAAGCACAGGAAAGAAAGGAGTAGGAATTTTAGAGATTCCTTTGCGTCTCACGGCGTTTGAGGCAATGATGACTGCTGATGATGTTAGAACCTAGGCACGTTAATTAAGTAAACATGTATCCTTGATCCACATTAAGACAATGAAAATTTCATAAGCAAGGAAGAGGTTGTAAAATTAACTTATCAAAATAACAGTTGTCAAACTAAAAGATACAATCATTCAGTTTACGAAATGAAAACCTATTTATTTATCAACTCAGTCCTCTTGGTGTTGTTATTTTAATCTGAAATAAACTCGAATAAATGTAAAATTTTCGTAGCTGGTTAATGACTGAACAAATAAGCATCACATGCTATTCAAACATTACACGGTAGTCTATGCCCTCAGCTGAATTTAGGGAAATATATCTTAGATTTTAACTCTCTTATCTCAAAGCCAATATTTTGACCACTTTCCAATTACCAAGAAATTTCCAGCTGAATGCTGTGCGTTAAAAGATCCACTTCGTAGTCATTTTGAAAGTTATTCCCAGTAAATCTCACGAAAATTCCCGCTGAGATCACATAAAACCTATGTTTTCTTACCCTTTATGCCGTTTTCGTAATTCACTATAATGAAACCGAGCCATTCAAAATTTTGACTTTCGTTGATTGGACAGCAATTATTCATTTATTCATAATTCAATGACAGAGAATGAACATTACCTTAATAATAATTCAATGACAGAATGAACATTTTAATAATTATTCAATGACAGATACGAATTCATTCCTAGTGAATTGCATTTTTTTTTATATTCAAGAGTTTTACTGAGTATTATGATAATATTTGACACTCTCAAGTATGGCACTTATAGCAGCCCTGTAGGAACTACGCTATTTAAGCGGCCGCGCGCCGATATTACAGTTTATAACAGAGGCCATTATTATCACTGTTTACATGCGTACTATACATCAACAAAACCAAGGCTGACAAATTCTATCATCTCCATTTGGAATTATGACACTTATAAGCTGTGCACAGACACTGGTTCGGCATAAAATAAATCCAGCAATAAAATTATGAAATTTTGGAAAAAACACATCTTGTAATTAAGTGAGAGTAGCTTCGGTTAGCTATCCGTAGTGCTGTTGACTGATGATTCTGTCACCGTAGGGGATTAATCATGAAATTTTAATTTTGATATTTGAGCAAATTAAATATCAATAGTGAAAATGGAGGCATATCCAGATTAAATAAACGCTCAGAACAAAATACCAGGTTTCTGATCAACACCTAATTCCTAATAATTAATAACACGCGCAACAAAATGTTAAAATTACTGCCGCCTAATCGGAAATAAATTTTTCTGCAAGGCTGTCAGTGTTTGTGTCTACCTGTCTATGGCTTTATATATTAATGGAGGCGTATGTCAGGGGAGGGAATGTCCCATTTAAATTCTGAGATTGACGCAATACAAATCCACGAGTGAAAAGGTCATACAAACACTAAACGTCCAACACTTCTAAAACCTGCAAAGGTAATGTCGTGCATCGGATGGAATCACAATATACGACTAAATTACTTATTAAAAAGTAAATTTGTAATTAGAATGTTCTTCACCTTTGTCAGCAGTGTAAAATCATAATCAGTGATAATTAGAAAAAGAGCTTCCGGACTATTCTTTACACTACTCTTCACTGTAGTACTGCATACAAACGCTCTAGAGTATCATATTGTTATGAATAGTTTTGGATAATGGAAGAATGAAACGAAAATTTAACAAACCGGAAATTATAGAAGTTTCAGCGGAGATGAGATCAGGTTCAACTAATTTTTGGAAGTCTGAAAAGCCTTCCTTTCGCTAAAATAATCATGACTGGAGCACTCTTATAGATTTGCACAAAAATATTTATACATCAAAGCAATAAGAAAACCGGAAACGATTTTAAAATAAGATATGACTCGACCAAAGCCCCCTAAATGTTTGTGACTATGCGCAGGGCAAGTGCATCTTGAAAGGTTCAAGCGCTCTAAATCTCATACTGGAGGAAAGGAAGTGGGTGTGACGGCTTTTAGTAAATATTCGGGCTCAAATAGGCTTATAATAATAATAATAATAATAATAATAATAATAATAATAATAATAATAATAATAATAATAATAATAATGAAAACAAACAACACAACAATAATAATAATAATAATAATAATAATAATAATAATAATAATAATAATTAATAATGAAAACAACAACAACAACAATAATAATAATAATAATAATAATAATAATAATAATAATAATAATAATAATAATAATAATAATAATAATTTGTAAATATAAGACTGAGTGAACAGCATTTGAGAACTTTACAACAATTTGTAAGAGATAACTGTTACAACTTCAAGTCAAAGCTGGCCCTACTGTAACATATGCTGGTTTGCAGATTGTACAGCTCCTAATAACTTCAGAGGTACAAAGCCAGAATGAGCTTTTTAGCAACCAAAAATTACAGAATTAACTTTAAAAATTGTAAACATATTGGCAGAAAAGACCATTCTGGTGGATGTCAACCGAAAGCCACCACAAGGACGATTCTACATTATTGGTAGGCCTGTCACCATCCTTTTTTTCTATTAAAGAATGATCATCCTTTTTTTTTCTATTAAAGAAATCATTCTAAGAGGTGGAAAACTCAGTCTGAGCTAATGCGTGGCAGGTCTATTAGAAGTATTCATAATTTCCATAAAGGTCTATTAGAAGAAGTAAGCACAATTTCCATAAAGGTCTATTAGAAGAAGTAAGCACAATTTCCATAAAGGTCTATTAGAAGAAGTAAGCACAATTTCCATAAAGGTCTATTAGAAGAAGTAAGCACAATTTCCATAAAGGTCTATTAGAAGAAGTAAGCACAATTTCCATAAAGGTCTATTAGAAGAAGTAAGCACAATTTCCATAAAGGTCTATTAGAAGAAGTAAGCACAATTTCCATAAAGGTCTATTAGAAGAAGTAAGCACAATTTCCAGGCAGGTCTATTAGGAGAAGTATGATAATTTCCAGGCAGGTCTATTAGGAGAAGTATGATAATTTCCAGGCAGGTCTATTAGGAGAAGTATGATAATTTCCAGGCAGGTCTATTTGGAGAAGTATGCATAATTTCCAGGCAGGTCTATTGAGAGCAGTATGCATAATTTCCAGGCAGGTCTATTAGGAGAAGTGTGCATAGTTTTTGAGCAATGTGGTCTGAAGAAAGAAGCCCGTGAAATCCCTTACGAGAATAATACTTTGGGGCCATGTTCTTCTCATGACTTATTTAATTACCAGACATCTAAGTCAGGCAATAGAGTACTAAAGCAAATTCAAACTAAAAATAAAAACATTTTTATTGCGAAAGGGAGAGCAAGACATATTATGCATTGAGTGAAAAGATTTTTTTGAAAGGTAAAGAACAATACCAAGTCAGATAAATAAAATTCGACAGTCTTATATAGCTTTCATGGAAGGCGCTTATGCAATTATAACCGGTAAACAAGTGAAAAATGCGCCGAAAATTTGTTCAGCGCAATCGAGTTTTCTATACAGCGTATAATGTTCTATGAAACTTTCAACCACGGCCCATGAAACATTCAGCCGGCCGTAGTGGCCTGTGTTGTTGTCACATATAACAGTGCCAGACACACGATCATGGCTAACTTTAAACCTTTAGAATAAAATCTACTGAGGCTAGAAGGCTGCAATTTGTTATGTTTCTTGATTGGGGGTATATGATTAACATACCAATTTGCAGCCCTCTATAGTTTTTAAGATCTGATGGCGGACAGAAAAAGTGCGGACGGACAGACAAAGCCATCTCAATAGATTTTTTTTTACAGAAAACTAAAAAGATACATTTCTCCCACTGAAAAGCAGATACACCTTGAGCAAGAATGAGAGATTAAACGCAAACTAAGCCTCATGTTATAAATACAAGGGGGGGTCTTCTCTTATCTGAAGACCTTCAAATATTCAAAATTTCATTTACCTTAAGTACTTTACTAACAAAAGGTGGCATAAAAATTACAGAGTAAACTTCATAAATATCAACATCTCAACTATATGAGTTGTATAACTTTATTTTGATAAGGTGGAAATTTTTTCTTCTGGTCGAAAGGTTAACACATACAAGAATGGGGAGCGTATGAAAAAAAAAAAAAAGTATCAGGTAAAAGATGCAGTTTATGCGAGCAAAATCAAGTTCGTCTGATTTTCCTTCAAGAGCCTATAGTTAAATATGTCTATGGGATCTCAAAATATCCCAGGAAAGCATAATCTCGCATTTGCCGCTTAAATACCATAACAAACAAAATGAAGAATATCATCGTAACCATAAATTGAATAAGAGGAACCAATATGAATACTAAAAAAACCTTTTGTACTGTTTCGCTCGAAAACATAAGAAATTAGCTGTAAAAATAGGCAGAGTATTTTGAGACGCTTACCTTGTAATAAAAAAAATAAACCTTAACAAGCATTATAAATGTTGCACAAAAAATATACAACATTCAAATGGCTGCCGCTTTGAAAAAAAAAAAAAAAAAAACTCGAACAGCATTGAAGACCAGTAGCATACAACCTTTTATGAATCACTTAAAATTGAATCAATTCACACAGAAATAGTGGTTTACTGGACAGTTACTCACAAAGAGTAACTGTCTTTACATAGCTAATTTCAGTCAAGATATACCAATAAACATAGCAGAGAAAATCAAAATTAAAACTTTACGAAATTTCAAATTACTGGAAGGTTAACATGACCCTTTTCGTAAGCGCCTAAAATATATCATGGGCTTTAATTCAAATAACTGGAGTGAAAAACCAAGCTTAAGCTTAAGCAGCATAAAGTGAGAATTATTTACAATTATTGGACAACAGCTTGATAATGATGATTTATATATATATATATATATATATATATATATATATATATATATATATATGTATACATATATATGTATACATATATATATATATATATATATATATATATATATATATATATATATATATATATATATATATAGTATATATATATATATATATATATATATATATATATATATATATATATATATATCGAACCAGAGAGAGAGAGAGAGAGAGAGAGAGAGAGAGAGAGAGAGAGAGAGAGAGAGAGATAATAACTATATACATGTGGGACTAATTTATTAGTTGTTCATTTATTTTGAGGTCCTTCATAAACATCTTACAAATATATGGGTCCAAATGGTACATTCCCAGACTAAGATTTAGGTTGTTTTTATTAGTGATTTGTATAATTGCCGATTCCAGTAAATTTCAAGAAATTTACTGGAATCGGCAATTATACAAATCACTAATAAAAACAACCTAAATCTTAGTCTGGGAATGTACCATTTGGACCCATATATTTGTAAGATGTTTATGAAGGACCTCAAAATAAATGAACAACTAATAAATTAGTCCCACATGTATATAGTTATTATTTTCTCTCTCTCTCTCTCTCTCTCTCTCTCTGGTTCGATATTCTCTCTCCCTCTTTCTCTTGCTCGATATATATATATATATTTATATTTTCTTTCGTCTTTTCATTAATAATAATTTTTGTTGGGTAAATTTGTGTAAAAATTTTCATGATATTAAATTGTCTATGCTCCCGTGTTGTTTTCAAAATGTACTGTTTTCTGGAAGAATCACCTTGTTTACTGCGGGTATCCTTCAAGGTGTGGGCTAGCCTATGGCGACTCCTCCTCTCTGTAGAGTGAAAATCGCCCTTATGGCTAATCTGGTAGTGTCCAGTTTGTATATTAAGCCTTCTTTTGACTATTGGTGTTCTTTGTAAAATCAGTTTGCCTCAGTAAAGGGTCCGAATAGGACTGAAAGTACTCGGCTATCTCGCTTTTTCATTTTTTTCCTTCGTGGCAAAAAAAACCTTTATATATATATTATATATATATATATATATATTATATATATATATATAATAGATATATATATATATAAAATATATATATATATATATATATATATATATATAGATATATATATATATATATATATATATATATATATATATATATATAATATATATATATATATATATAGCAGGTCAGTGAATACACATATAAAAATCTCCAGGGGATGTCCATGATACAACGATTAAAACATCAATTTATTCTAAGAAACGTTTCGCACATGAAATTCTCTGTGCATCATCAGTCTGTGAAAGATAAAGACACATTTATAAATAACAAACAATAAAAGTGTAAACAGGAATTCACATATATTAAAAAATGTAGTCTTAAAATTACATAAAAGAACAAAGTAAAAATGAAAAAAAAACCGGTTTTAAAAAGAGACTGCTTAAACACCACGTTCATTGTGAGGAGAGAAGATGGAAGAACTACGACAAGTTCAAAGTAACGACTTCAACTATGCCAGGTACAGAGTTGCTGAGGACGTGTTACTGTTAAGAGAGGGAACAAGCCTCTTGATATATAAAGACTCAAGGGTGGTTAAATGGTCAGGATGTTTGACATGGTCTATTATGGAAAACTGTTCTTTTTGTGTAGTTCAATTTTGCAATTAAAAGCATGATTTCTGATGTTGGAAAACTTCAGGTGCTTTATTCTCTGACCAGTGCGAAGCTGAAGCCCAAGTGAGAGCAATAAGCTGACCCTTAACAGCCTTCGAGTTGATCCGACGTAAGAGCCCCGGACATCCAGGGCATGTAAATTTATATATAACGTTGGATCGCATAAAAGGCTGAAGGCGATCTTTATAGTTAAAAAAGGAACCAATTGTGCAGGTATTGCTGGATATGAGTTTGACTTTAAGGCATGGTATCTCATGTTCAATGATTCGTTTCAGGCTGATGTAAATTTCAAGTCAGAATATTAGGGGTATTATTGTGACATAAAATATTCTTTTAGGGACATTAAAATTAGGTATTGGTGGCTGCAAAAATTTTGTAAGTATTTTTGTTGATGGTTTTTTGAACAATGTCGAGTGGAAACGAATTAGATTTTGAAGAAACCTAGCAAAAAAGTCATTTCCACGTGGAATGATGCCAAGACGAAGAGTATTTCAGTGCTCTATTAACCAAAGTTGTGAATAGTATTAATTTTTAAACAGATTGGTTGACACGAACACTATGAATAATTGGTTAGTCAGTCCAGTAAAAGTACGTTTTCTAATAGACCGATCGTGGAGAACTCAGAGTTAGTTCTGGTAATTTTCAAATCTAAAAAAGGTAAACAATCATCGTTCTCTACTTCCATTGTAAAATGATATTAGGATGAAAGTTGTTAATGTACTCTAAAAAAGAAGAACATTGCCATGGGTGTTGAAACAAAGCAAAGGTATCATCCACATATCTGCGGTATAAAGAGGGCTTAAAGTTAAAATCACATCGGTTTAAAAACTCAATACTCCAAATGGACATAAAAAATTCGCAAAATGGCCTAAAGGGGGGAACCCATTGCAACTCCATCGACCTGCGAGTAGAGTCCGCTGATTAAATACAAACATCGAATCTTGCACTGCAAGATCGAGTAATTGTTTAAAAATAGCCCGATTAAAACCATGGAAATTTGTATCATCATTAATAAATATTTTGTTAAGTATAATATTGATGGTTTCATTAAGAGGTACGTTGGTAAATAGAGACTCAACGTCAAAACTAACCATATAGTAATCTCCATCTTGTCTGGTAATCAGTTGTTGAAAGTCATATCCATTTTTCAAAGAGTATTCATTATTACTATATTCAGATAAAAGTCCAGCTAAAAATTTTGAGATAGAGAAAGAGGGATTGTTATAAGCAGCCATAATTGGTCTTAAAGGAAGATCAGGTTTATGTATTTTTGGTTGCCCATAAAGAACACTAAAAGATGAACCAGTGACAAACAGTTGTTGATAAGTTGTTTCATTTATGATGTTATCATTTTTAATTTTCCTTAGAAATCTGTTAATCTTGTCTTCTCGCTTATATATATCAAGAAAGGAAGGTTCGCCATGGACCTCAAACTTCGAACTGTCAGACAAGATGGTTTCCATTTTTTGTACATAATCGTTCTTGTTTAGAATGACCACTCCCTTACCCTTGTCTGGTTTACATATGATTATGTCCTCTCGTTTCTTCAAATTCAATAGTACTCTCAAATCAGCAGGTCTAAAAAAAGGTGTCACAATCCCCTATATATCTGACTTGAAATTTACATCCAGCCTGAAACGAATCATTGAACATGAGATACCATGCCTTAAAGTCAAACTCATATCCAGCAATACCTGCACAATTGGTTCCTTTTTTAACTATAAAAGATCGCCTTCAGCCTTTATGCGATCCAACGTTATATATAAATTTACATGCCCTGGATGTCCGGGCTCTTACGTCGGATCAACTCGAAGGCTGTTAAGGGTCAGATATTGCTCTCACTTGGGCTTCAGCTTTCGCACTGGTCAGAGAATAAAGCAACCTGAATTTTCCAACATCAGAAATCATGCTTTTAATTGCAAAATTGAAATACAAAAAGAACAGTTTTCCATAATAGACCATGTCAAACATCCTGACCATTTAACCACCCTTGAGTCTTTATATATCAAGAGGCTTGTTCCCTCTCTTAACAGTAACACGTCCTCAGCAACTCTGTACCTGGCATAGTTGAAGTCGTTACTTTGAACTTGTCGTAGTTCATTCCATCTTCTCTCCTCACAATGAACGGTTGGTGTTTAAGCAGTCTCTTTTTAACCTGTTTTTTCATTTTTACTTTGTTCTTTTATGTAATTTTAAGACTATTTTTAATATATGTGAATTCCTGTTTACACTTTTATTGTTTGTTATTATAAATGTGTCTTTATCTTTCACAGACTGATGATGCACAGAGAATTTCATGTGCGAAACGTTTCTTAGAATAAAATTGATGTTTTAATCGTTGTATCATGGACATCCCCTGGAGATTTTATATATACATATATAATAATACTAGATATATATATATATAATATATTATTAATATTATTATTATATATAGAAAATATATAATATATATATTATTATAGTATAATTAATACTATATATATATTTTACTCACTAAAATAAAGATATATTATATATTATATATATCTATCATATATATATATATATATATATGATATATATATATCTAGATAGATAGATAGAGATCGATATAGAACAGAGATAGAGATGGTTATATGTATCTCCTAGATATATAGAATCTGATATATATATCTATAGATAATAATATCGAGATATATGGATATAGGCTATAGATATATTTAATTATCTTAGATATTTAGATATCGATGATAGATAGATATCTATATATATGATAGATATCATATATAGATAGCGATAGATACATATAGAGAATATAGATATATAGATCTATATAGATCTAGATATATATATCTATTAATAGAGATATATTATATTAATATAGATCGATATAGATAAAGATATCGATAGATAGATATCTATATATATATATATCAGATAATATATATATAGATATATCGGGTATATATAAAATATATACTAAAAGAGATAATATATATCTCTATATAAGCTATATAATATCTATATATAGCTTATATAGCATATAGATAATATATCAATATATATAAATAGATATCTAAAAATATATATATATATATATATTATACTATATCTATATATAATAGATATATCTATATAGATATATAAGATATATATACTATATATATCTATATAGATAATATATATCTATATAGAAAGTAATATATATATCTATATATATATATATATCTATATATAGATATATATAATATATCTATATATATATATATATATATACTCTATATATATATATACTCTATAGTATATATATCTTATATCTATATATATATATCTATATATATATATATATCTATATTATATATATTATATATATATATATTATATATTATCGTATATATATATCTATATATATCTATATATATCGGCTTTATATATATCTATATATATAATTCTATATCTATATATATACATATATATTCTTATCATATATATATCATCTATATATATAATATCTCTAATATAATATAATATATCTATATCTATGTAATTATAATATATCTACTATATAGTTATATATCTATATATATATCTATATCTATGTCATATATATATCTATATATATCTATATATATATCCTATAATATCTATTAATCTATTCTTATTTATATATCTATATATATATATCCTCTATATGATATATATCTAATATATTATAATTATATCTCTATAATATATATCTATATATATTATCTCTACTATCTAATATATATTATATATATATATTATATATGATATCTATTATATATATATAATCTATATATATATATATATATCTTAATCTATATATATATAAATATATAGTCTATAATTATATCTATATATATATCTATTAATATATATATATTATATATATATATCTATATATTATATTATTATCTGTATATATATAGTCTATATATATTATATATATATAACTATATATATAGTAATATATATATTATATATATATATATTAATCTTCTATATCTGATATTATATTATATAAAGTAATTCTATCTATATCTATATAATATCTTATATTCTATATATAGTAATATATATATATACTTATTATCTATATATATTATAATATATAAACCAAGGTGTGAAAGGGTAAACGAATACACTTAAAAATCGAGTGAGGCAAAAAGACCAACCTCTCAATAACAAGCTAGTGAGAATGCGATAAGAAACAAAATGTAGTCCATGGAAATACAGTATACTGGCTCGGAACAATCAAATTATGTCACAAGAAAGAATTTCTATGACTTAATAATGGAGGCCTTTCACTAACACCTATCAAAGCCTCTTAGAGGAACAAACAGTCGACACTTCCAGATAATACAAAACAAAACAAAACAAAAAAATAAGTATAAAACTGATTTATGAAAAGAAGCCTCGTTAGATGCCCAAACAAAGGCATACAAATATAATCTAATAGGACAGGAGTAGGAGTAGGCCCAAAAAGAGGACCCCCAAAATATAATAAATGAGTAAACTCTAATCTCGGCTGTTTCAACCTTCGCGCTTCAGTTACGGTCCGCCATTATGATTGTTTACATGAGGACGACGTACCAACCTTACATTTACGCTCAACGTTTAATTTCATCTCATGATTACAGAGTATTCTCATTAAAAATTCATTTTCTTAGTGCACGCTATTTTGTATATAAACTTACAATGTATTGGAAGTAAACAATTAATACAAATTTATATTCAAGTCACCTGACGTTTTATCTTCGGATGGCAATACGTCCTATAAGAAAATGACATTTCCCTTGAATAATCGTATGGACTTGATAAGAAATTAAATTATATTTGACTTAAAAATTCCTAAATTCTATTGTAGTTAGTCTGGGCTAAATGAAAACCAACGATGAGAGAGAGAGAGAGAGAGAGAGAGAGAGAGAGAGAGAGAGAGAGAGAGGGGGGGGGACATCAGTAATAACTAAATACGTTGTGTAACTAAGCTTCACACTCACGAAGCATAAGATGCTGGAACTGCACTTGTTTCATATTGAATGTCTTGTTATAAAGTGGCCGCGTCAGATGACTGTGGTTTGGAAGCCAGCTGTCGCCTCAAATTACCTAATTCACGACATTCAAAGCGACACGTGAAAAGGTCACATTACAACAAAACATCCAATGCCTTTCAAGGCTGTAATTCTGATTTTTCCAAGTTGCGTAAGATCATTCCGAAATTATTCATTGTGCTCCGATATTCATTTGAAGGTCTCTTTCATTAAAGACAGGTGAAGTGCCATTTACCCAAATTACACATTTTTACCCGACTCAAGTTACCTGCGTCAGTAAATCTAAACGATGCATTTATTCAAGTGATGAAAAATTTATCTTGATTTAAGAATGGACAGTCATGAAAAGACCTTTATTGTTAACACATGATTAAAGCCAACCTCAACTTTTATTTCTTTCAAGCACCGTAAACCTTCTAGAAATTCATAAATATTTTCAAAGCAAGTAACTATCTAAATAAAATTTAAAGAACAAACAGATCAATTAAGACTCCGTCAAAATATGGAATAAGATAAACTCATCATCAGGTTTGTAGGGTTTAAGTTAAGCTGGTCCTATAAAAACATGGATATAAGGCCAGCTTATCCCAACATGGGTACCTGAAGGATATGAGAAGCCTGGTATGGACCTCAGGATATGGACCTCAGGACTAAGTAGCAGATGAGTTTCTCAGTTATATCCCTAAACTACTGGCTTTTATGATGGTGATACACAAAATATTTATCGCAAAAACAGAATATTCTGAAATATACTTAGTAAGGGATGGACACCTTACAGAAGAGAGAGAGAGAGAGAGAGAGAGAGAGAGAGAGAGAGAGAGAGAGAGAGAATCCCAATCATTTCTGCAAATGCGAATGGGGAAATGAAGGCCTTCCCGTACATAATTAATGCTTCATTAACATCAATTATGTATGAAGTTGAACGTTTAGTTATGTGAACGATCACCATTGATGAAATCCATTAAAGGTTCAGTTAATCAAAATCACTGTAAGCTGTCATCCATACTATATCCAATCACTTTGCTCAATTAACTGGACAAAGATAAACTTGATGGAATTCTGAACAATAACTGGAATCCATTTCCCAGTAGGCAAAACGAGGTAATCACAAATATGAACATCACCAAATCGGTTTTTTGGGGTAAAGTTTATTCTTATCACAAGAATATGTGATCGATTTTTGGTAATCAACAATGATGCAAAAAACTACAATGTAAACGTGAAATGGTTTCCGACACAAAACACTGGTCAAAATTGTGCAGTTAGACCACCAACTAAAAATTCTACTGTTCATGTACATTTAGGTCATACTTGACTAACAAGGTCAGAATGCAAATGTCTAATACCAGTCAGACAACCGAGGTCACTGGCAAAAAAAAAAAAAAATAATAAAATAAAGGAAAAAGTATAGCCTTAAGTCTGACAAAGAATCACCTTGTGTGATTTAATACACATTGCGTTATGCCAGATGGGATGCACTTCACAGTAGCATTAGAATGGTGAATTACCTATCCCAGCTTACAAAAGAATATGAAAAGTCTTAATAATATAACTTCCACACACTCACATGGCCCAAGTACAACTTCTCGACGGGATAAAGATTTCACGAGCCCGTTAATTATCCATCGTTTCCATACAAGTCTCTTGAGAAAATCGAAAAGTCTAAGTTTAAAGAAAGGCTTCAGGTCAACTCCAAAATGCATAAAACCTCAGGAAAAAGTCGCAATGCAGAATGATTACGTCTCTTACGTAAAAACGTTTTTAACTTCTCAAGATGGTATATACGCAAAGGGAGTTAAGCAGAAAGTCAACCACACATTCTGGTCCAATACGTATCTCAAGCAAACTGTTAAAGTAGAACAAAAATAAAAAAAATGTGAACTTACAGAAGCATAAATGTACAAATAATTACAATTCTTGCATACAAAATAAAATGGTGTTTGAACATTATGGCAAAAACGTATAAAAAAAGTATCGGGTAAAAGATGCAGTTTATGCGAGCAAAATCAAGCTCGTTTGATTTTCCTTCAAGAACCTACAGTTAAATATGTCTATGGGATCTAAAAATATCCCAGGAAAGCATATTTCGCATTTTACATTTCAATAACATAACAAACAAAATGAAAAATATCATCGTAACCATAAATTGAATAAGAGGAGCCAATATGAACACTAAAAAACCTGTACTGTTTCACTCGAAAAAATAAGAAATAAGCTGTAAAAATAAGCAGAGTATTTTGAGACGCTTACCTTGTAATAAAAAAAAAACAAGCATTATAAATGTTGCACAAAAAATGTACAACATTCAAATGGCTGCCGCTTTAAAAAAAAAAAAAAAAAAAAAAAAAAAAAAACTCGAACAGCATTGAAGACCAGTAGCATACAACTTTTAAGAATCACTTAAAATGGAATCAATTCACACAGAAATAGTATATATATATATATATATATATATATATATATATATATATATATATATATATATATATATAAACCAAGGTGTGAAAGGGTAAACGAATACACTTAAAAATCGAGTGAGACAAACAGACCAACCTCTCAATAACAAGCTAGTGAGAATGCGATAAGAAACAAAATGTAGTCCATGGAAATACAGTATACTGGCTCGGAACAATCAAATTATGTTACAAGAAAGAATTTCTAAGACTTAATAATGGAGGCCTTTCACTAACACCTATCAAAGCCTCTCACAGAGGAACAAACAGTCGACACTTCCAGATAATACAAAACTAAACAAAAATAGGTATAAAACCGATATATAAAAAGAAGCCTAGTTAGATGCCCAAACAAAGGCATCCAAATATAATCTAATAGTATAGCAGTAGGAGTAGGAGTTGGTCCAAAACGAGGAGCCCCCAAATATAATAAATGAGTAAACTCTGATCTCGACTGTTTCAACCTTCGCGCTTCAGTTACGGTCCGCCATTATGATTGTTTACATGAGGACGACGTACCAACCTTACATTCACGCTCAACGTTTAATTTCATCTCACGATTACAGAGTATTCTCACTAGAAATTCGTTTTTTTTAGTGCACTCTATTTTGCATATAAACTTACAATGTATTGGAAGAAAACAATTAATACAAATTTATATTAAAGTCACCTGACGTTTTATCTTAGGATGGCAATGCGGCCTGTATGAATATGAAATTTCCCTATAATAATCGTAAGGACTTGATAGGAAATTAAATTATATTTGATTTAAGAATTCCTAAATTCTATTGTAGATAGTCCGGGATAAAATAAAAGCCAACGATGAGAGAGAGAGAGAGAGAGAGAGAGAGAGAGAGAGAGAGAGAGAGAGAGAGAGAGATGCGGGGGGGGGGGGACATCAGTAATAACTAAATACGTTGTGTAACTAAGCTTCACACTCACGAAGCATAAGATGCTGGACTGGAATTGTTTCATATTGAATGTCTTGTTATAAAGTGGCCGCGTCAGATGACTGTGGTTTGGAAGCCAGCTGTCGCCTCAAATTACCTAATTCACGACATTCAAAGCGACACGTGAAAAGGTCACATTACATCAAAACATCCAATGCCTTTCAAGGATGTAATTCGGATTTTTCCAAGTTGAGTAAGATCACCCCCGAGTCATCCCAAAATTATTCATTGTGCTCCGATATTCATTGGAAGGTCTCTTTCATTAGAGACAGGTGAAGCACCATTTGCCCAAATTACACATTTTTACCTGGCTAAGTTCCCTGCGTCAGTAAATCTAAACGATGCAATTATTCTAGTGATGAAAAAGTTATTTTGGTTTAGGAATTGACAGTCATGAAAACACCTTTGTTGTTAACACATAATTAAAGTAAACCAACTTTTATTTCTTTCAAGCACCGTAAACCTTCTAGAAATTCATAAATATTTTCAAAGCAAGTAACTATCTAAATAAAATTCAAAGAACAAACAGATCAATTAAGACTCCGTCAAAATATGGAATAAGATAACCTAATCATCAGGTTTGTAGGGTTTAAGCTAAGCTGGTCTTATACCTACATGGGTATA
>NC_061092.1:41403618-41416118 GCF_015104395.2 Macrobrachium nipponense | reverse complement strand
CCATCCTTTGCATGCAAGTCCCTTGGGAAAATCGTAAAGTCTAAATTTAAAGAAAGGCCTCAGGTCAACTCCATAATGAATAAAATCTCAGGAAAAAGTCACAATGCAGAATGATTAAGTCTCTTACATAGAAACGCTTTCAACTTCTCAAAGCGGTATTGCAAAGGGAGCTGGATAGAAAGCCAACCACACATTCTGGTCAAATACATATGTCAAGCAAATTGTTAAACAAGAAAAAACCTTTAAAAAAATGTGAGCATACACAAGTAAAAATATATAAATAACTAAAGTTCTTGCATACAAAATAAAATCTTAAAACATTACGGTTGTAAAGTTGTATGCTAATGAAAAAATGAAACCCCCAAAAAATTTTAAAAGGAAAAATAAGATGATTGTTAGTTATAAATACAAGATGGCCCCTCAACACCATTCAGTGTCAGTGTTTAGTGGACAAAAATAATAAGAACGTTACATTACTGTTACGAGAAGGTAACGTTGAAGTGAATAATGGAATATGAAATTTAGGCCAAAGGGTTAGCACTGGAACATGTCTCTCCAGCGCTGGAAGGGAAATTGCGAGTAAAACGTTTTAAATGTGCAATAAGAGGTAAACCTCGCAGTTGCACAATGAAAACTGTTTGAAGATGGTGGAAAGAAAGCTAGATGACAGAGAATATAAACGGAGGTATAGTAAAAAGAAAAATTTGTGCTGTATTGTATTGAAAATGTATCTAAAGAAATAACTCTTTACTGTCAAAAAAAATTCAATTATTAATTAATTAATTCACAAAATGTCAAATATCAAAAATTATTATTTTTTTCTTGAAAGTAATCTATGCTTTGACTCGACTTTGAATAAACCTTGGCAACAAATATTCTACAACCATCAAAGTCTTAGTTATAGAGCCGAATGATGAAGAGTGCAACTAATATTACAACTACTGACTAACGTTTTGAGAGAGAGAGAGAGAGAGAGAGAGAGAGAGAGAGAGAGAGAGAGAGAGAGAGAGAGAGAGAGAGAGAGAGAGAGAAGCGGCTTTTTTCTAGTTGACTAAGTCATTTCAAAAATCCCTCAATACTAAAAATTAGCTAACTCATATTTGCTTCCTCCATTGTTTTATCACCAGCCTCTACACATACAGGTAAATTTCATTACCTGTAAGTAGCCATTTCAGTAAACAATAGCTCCATTTTTAGATATAAATAATGAAGAACGCTAGCCAACTCTACCAACCTTGCTAACCTGTCCTAACTACTGTGTTCTGATAATAAATGGCATATTATACATCCTACGAAATGAGTCACACATTCCTCTTAATATGTTTGCAAATATCAAAACAGACAAACGGACAGGAGCGAAGAAGACTATGTTCATCTCCGTCCCTTTCACATAGATAAAAGAAACTTGAAAAGGATCCCGTTTCTTTGGAAAAAAAAAAAAAGACTAATGGGAACAACTAGTTTCAGTTAGTGAAACGCAATTTCTCAACCACAGAGCGGGGCAAAGGACATAGAACAGAAATTTTGAAGAAGCGGTTAACTTTTGCTTGTCACTATACTATTCGATAAAATTAGATGCGACTTACGTTATTGATAGATATATCTCCTAACCAATTTCGAATCGCGTTTAATGCAATACCAATTATTATTTGCGTAATAAGAGAATTTTCCGGAAAATAATATTAATTTTTAAAGAAATATTAATAGCCCTTCGAATGTACAGGAACTTTTAAGTTAATAAAAATGACACCACCCATTATATTTGTTTAACAATATTATATGCGATAGTAAAACATGAACTCCAACACTGACGTTAACATTTTTAATAAATAAAAATATAAAACGCATTTTTCTCTCACTTACAGAAATAAAAATCATAAAGTATACTCTTATGAGGGAACTTTCGAGATTCACATTAAATATCAAGATGTCGGCTGACTTTACTATTCCCTAAGTTAAAAATGCCCATAGTTCACTATACGCCTTTTGAATCTTTCCTAGACAGTGACGTGACATTCCCCCCCCCTCTCCCCGCTCCCCGCGAAAAGGGTTTTCCCGGTATGTATCCACCTTTGCGGCGTATTTAGTACAAGCCCGTTGGGATGACCGTAGAAACCAATGCAAGACTGTAAATATTATAAAAGTAATGATCCGAAAGAAATATTAGTCCTATATAACGACCTTTGCTGGGGGTCACTATGTGAAAAGATCCCCCATTTTCTCCTAGGTTGCTGGCCATATTGACCTTTCCTGGCTATAGGTAACGATAGCTCATGTTAATACGGTTTGTTATATGAAACTTCTACGATGCAAGGCTATTCTTACCTTTTATTTCTATCATATTATGAAATTCAGAATTTAGAATAATAGATTAAATCTTGTATATTAAAATATCCTTTAAATCTTTCGAAGGATTTCCAGGAGTCTTACACTCTCAGTATTATATGATTTTCAAATACCGGTTGTGCTTAGTTTATTCCACGAGCACCATAAGTGAAACGAATTATTGTCGAGTCGCAAAACAAAAAAATAACTAGCCTCTACTACAAGGCGGATTTACTTACATTTACTCTGGTGAATAAAGCCCAATAATTATAGTCAAGTGAAATTCTAAGCAACACATAATCAGTAAAAAGAATTTAACATTTAAAATTAATAACGGCAGTGGAACTGAGGCCTAGTTGTGGTCCAAGATAATACACAAAATTGATTTAAAAAACAACAAGAGCAGAACAAAGCAATGTCTAATTTAGGATTATAGTACTACAACAAAATTAGGAAAATCAAATGTTTTTTTCTCTTTTTGAAAGTAGTAAAAAATGCTGAAAATAAATAAGCTTTGTCAAAATTCATCACTTGAACCGAATAAAACTAAACATTTTTTCGTCACTTATTTTACGTCAAGTTTACCATTATTTTACCTATTTGACGTAGAAACTTGTCATACAGAAATTCTCATTGTAAAGCATCGGCTTTAACTATTGCCCATCAAGACTTTACAACAAAACACCGCCTGAAGTGAAGATCATACAAGAAGAGGGCAAATTTAAAAAAGAACTAAAGACTCCTATTCTGCAGGAGCTACGATACTGGTGAGAAAACACTAAAAAGACAATTATAAAATATAAGCAGCAACCTATTTAGAAAACGTATACGGGCCCGCCAGAGAGAGAATCATCCTTGTGGAGGGCTGCACATAAAACCAAACGAATGAAACAAGATTTTGAAATAAAAAATTTCTAGCAACAAGAAAAAAAATAGCAAGTAATTATGTATAATGTCACGAGTCAAGACGGTGGTTGTGAAATCTTCACGTACGTGCGGGTCAAATAATTTTCAATGATGTGAAGTATGACCTTCAAAATTCGGTTCATGTTAAATGTCATATGAGGTATGACCTTTCACATGAATATTCTTCATGGCAAGGGTCAGAGACCCGGCCTGAACTTGTAACTATAATTACGAAAAAAAAAAATACACAGCACTTTAACGAGAACGCTAGTTTACACTGACTAAGATTGTGGCAGAATCCTACGAAGCCCTGAAAGTGTGGCAAGGTGTTGAACGGGATAAGCAGCCTGACATGGACCTCCGAACTTTACCTACCAACGCAGACGGAAAAGAACACTAATTTGTAAGTCTCCACTTGCAACGAAATGGCACGCAGAGTTTATTTTCAACTCCATATGCTTAGCAGATTGAAAACTTCAAGTTCCAAACACAAGAAACCAAAAGTAAGTAAAGAACTAGAATAAGTAATTTTTTTTCCTAATGGACGAATATAAGATTAATTTTTTCTCTCATTTTCATCCGGACTTATCGCTTCAGCGAACCGGCGCTAGCATCTAGGAATGCCGCTGGGCTTATTGATTAGAAAATTAAACAGCCTCTCTTTAAATTATTGGCGACGCTACAAGTCATAAATACAACATGAATGAAGACTTGAGGAAAGCGAAGTGTGGCTTCAGATCAACAGAACATAAAGTGGTCAACAACTATACTTATGGAAATTGGGCACTTTCCGTCACGGCAAACAAAAGCACTTGAAACAGAAGACACTCATTAATAAAATAATGCGATTTGTCAACATGTTATCGAGATTTTAAGTGGAGTCTTTTAGTTCGCAAACTCAAGCCTTGGCGTAATAAAATCTTAAGTAACTGCTGGTCAAGACTTCTTCAAAGACTTTAGCTATGACCATTAAAACCTAGCTGAAAAGTCATTCCCTGAAGAATATTCTCTAAGTTAAAACTCAAGAGATGCAAGAAATGAACTTTTAAACAATAAAAAGAAACAAACCAATAAGTGTCAAAACTTCTTAGTTTAATAAGAGCAGTGGCTGATTGATTTACATCAACCCGACTTGTGGCAGAATCGACCCTTGTCGTGCGGCGGCCTGGAAGGTGTTAAAAGGGATTAAAGGTCTGATGTAGACCTCTGGGTTCTGACCTAGCCACAGAAACGAAGGAGACAACTAATTTGAAATCCTATTTTTGCAATAGAACAGCATGAAGAGTTTGTTCTGCAATCGTGTGTTAATAGAAAAATATGATTTTTTTTTTTTGCTTCCAAGTAAAGGAAAAAAATCAAAACATTAAAATCTTCATACAAAAATAATCTAAAGAATAAATAAAACTAGTATTTAAAATATTTTTTTGTCATTTCTCTCCGAAGTCATCGCGTAAGCGAACGGGCGATATTATAAAAAGAAAAATGTCGCTTGATTTATCAAACGGAAATTAAATACTGCCATTCTTTAAAATATCGGCGACGCTATAAATCCTATTAACAACGTAAATGAATAGTTGTGGAAAGTACAAGTGCAATGTGGCTTCAGATATACAGGAGTTCACTGGTCACAAATAAAATTTCTTATATAAAGAATTAATATTTTCCGTCAAGGTACAAAAAAGAACTTGAAACAGAAGGCGCCCATTAATGATAAAATAATGAGATAACTTGGTGTCTAGATTTTAAGGAGTGCCTTTGTAGTTCGCAAACGCCAATCCTTAGTGATACCTCAAATAGAAACCGATAACCTGTAGAATATCCTATGTTCTCACCCATGCAGTTGCAGCTAATTGTCGAATTTTATGAATAATTAAGTACGTAAAACATGTTTTCTGAAAAAGAAAAAATATCATACGAAAAGGAAACGGTGATCACAAGAGGATACAGTGCAATTTCCCCGAATTCTCAATGTTCACTGTAACTTGGACAGAAAATATCAATAGTAAATATGAAAACCACAAACATCTAACAACCCCCCCCCCCCTCAACTACACACACAAACAGGACATAAATAGCTGAGAACAGTACAATAAACGTCAAAGTCCTCAAGCTGCGGATATTTACTGTCACTTGCCAAAAAATAAAAAGAACTAAAACCAGCAAAATAAGCTAAAAATAAAGAACTGGTTTGAATAATGGGAACGTATTTGTGCGCCTCTGTAAACATAGTAGATGTACGTGGAAGGAATAGTGTCGATACAAAAAAAAAATGTACAAGGAATACCTGAAAAGCCAAGAGAAACACCCAATGCATCAAGATAGATATTACATGTATCAAGATTCAATATCAGAGGGAAAATAAAAGGTACTTACAGATACTAGTAAGTACGAAAGCTACACGAAATAACTTCAATACCAGGAACGGCCAGACAAGATACCATCAGGTAATACCATTATGGCGAGTAACCGGAATAATTATGCCCGACATAATAAGAAAGTCCTAATACAAATATTCCACATGAAACAATATTTATAAAGTGTTTTCTGTACAGAACTAGAGTGATCTACTTCAGAAATGTCTGCATACAAATGTAGTCATCAAAAGCTTTTTGTTTCGATGGTAAATGACCAACATTGACGAGTAAGCATAATCTGCTTACAATACAAAGACTTTCGCGGCAGTGAATCATATGTCTAGATCAAAACCTAACACTTAACCTGAAGAAGAAGAAAAAAAAGGAGGCTTTCGGAGCAATAAATCATATATAAATCAAAACCAAACACTTCTTAAAAAGCAAAAAATATCTGGTTTTACTGAAAATTACCCGTAATCATCAGAGGCAAGGGACCAAGGTCAGTGCACCTTGTTTACTGAAAGCAGAGAAATTACCTTTACACCATTATAAGCACTGGGTAAGCAAGGCAATGCCTACTACTGACCTGGAAGGTAGGTCTAAGAGCTCCCCCAACACACAACTGAGAACACAGCAGGGGTGGGGAATTTACTAGTGATACTACTGAGACATCACTCCAAGGATGGACCTCCCTCTTGACAAAGGTGATTGTAAGAATCGAATTAATAAGAACATGAATTAAGAGAATCGGAACTTGGTAGGAAATGAAGGATGGAATAAACTGGCGTATAAAGTAAATATACCTGGAAGGAATATATGAAGAGAATCAGAAATTGGTAGGAAATGCGGAAAGCAATAAAAGGGCATTTAAAGCAAGTATAAACCTGGGAAGGAACATATTATAAGAACCGGAAATTGACAGGAAATGAAAGAAACAAACTGCCATATAAAGTATGTATGCCTAGGTAGGAACATGTTAAGAGAACTGGATATTGATATGAAATGAAGGAAACAAACTGGCAAATATATATTATATATATTATATATATATATATATATATTTATATATATATGTGTGTGTGTGTGTGTGTGTGTGTATATAGAAAGGATGCCTAGGTAGGAACATACTAAAAGAATCGGAAATCGTTAGAAAATGAAGTATTAAATTGGCATATATAACAAGTATACCTTGGATGGAGCATATTAAAAGAATCGGAAATTGGTAGAACATGAAGGAAGCGATAAACTGGCATATAAAGCAAGTATACATATGATGAAACATATTAAAAGAATCTGGAATTGGTAGAAAACGAAGGGAGCATTAAACTGGCAAATAAAGCAAGTAAACCTAGGAAGAATTATATCAAAAGAATCGGAACTCGGTAGAAAATGAAGAAAGCAATAAACTGGCATATAAAGCAAATAAACCTAGGAACATATTAAAGGAATGGGGAATTGGTAGAAAATGAGGGAAGAAATAAATTGGCATATATAACAAGTATACCTTGGATGGAGGATATTAAAAGAATTGAAGAAGCAAGCACATATAGCAGATATATAAAGCATGTCTAGCATAACTAAGGAACTGTATCAGCTCAATAAACATGGGGCTAAAACACAAAGAACAAACTTGATCAGGACACGAGAGGTGTAGACAATTACTAAGTTTTATCGGCGTTGCTTCAGTTCTGCCGCTAAGCAGAAGCACCGAAAGAAGGGATCAATTTTACCGAAATTCACTAACCAGAACAGAGAATATAACTCATATTGCTAAAACACCAACTTTTATAAAGATCACATCAACTAACGAACATCTTTAGGAAGCAGAAACGTTCATTATGACATGCTCCCACGGCTAAAAGCGACAGCCAAAGAAAGGACCATTTTATATAATTAATTTTAGACTGGAGAAATAAACCAAATAAAGAACCGTTATATATAATTAATTTTAGACTGGAGAAATAAACCAAAGAAAGAATCGTTTTATATAATTACTTTTAAGCAGGAGAAATAAACCAAAGAAAGAACTTTTATGTAATTAATTTTATACTGGAGAAATAAACTAAAGAAATTACCGTTTTATATAATTAATTTTAGACTGGAGAAATAAACATGGTTGTAGCAAGAATAATTTAAAGGGATATAGGCAGTTTGACGTTAACTCAAAACATTGCACAAAATTTTGTTACCTCTTATACATAATATACAAAAAGGATTTTATACATGTATACATAATTCCTGGCATTAAACTAGTAGGATATACGTAACAAAAAGTGAATAGTAAACAATAAATAATAAGAACAAATATAATTACTACAAATAAACAGGAAACTATCAATAAAACTATTGTCTACACATAGTAAGCCAGATGGCATTTCTAAAACACGGAAAATACTTTACAACAGAGAAAAATTTTGAATGTGACGTGATTCTTCCTGAACAAATTTGGAGTGATTTCCCAAAGCACTAGGAGGTTCATTCCTGAGGCAAGGAACTACTTGTACCGCAAGATATCTAAAAGACTTTTTGAGGGACCTAAATTTATGGAGGGGCACAGCCATCAAATGTCTGGATACCTTTGGATCATGAGCACTGTGTGTCTCTTTTTGGGCTACGGCGTACTTAAGATGAGCATGCTCAATATTTGTGATAATTACCAATGATTGGCTTACTATCTATATGAGGGTCGGCCAAATATTAAGAGAAAGGTTACGTTATGTGAGCATAAGTTTGTGCATATACTTATGTATATACACACACACACTATATATATATATATATATATATATATATATATATATATATATATATATATATATATATATATATATATATATATATATATATATATATATATTATATATATATATATATATATATATATATATATATATATATATATATATAGTGTGTGTATATACATAAGTATATGCACAAACTTATGCTCACATAACGTAACCTTTCTCTTAATATTTGGCCGACCCTCATATAGATAGTAAGCCAATCATTGGTAGTTATCACAAATATTGAGCATGCTCATCTTTGGATCATGAGCACTGTGTGTCTCTTTTTGGGCTACGGCGTACTTAAGATGAGCATGCTCAATATTTGTGATAATTACCAATGATTGGCTTACTATCTTATATGAGGGTCGGCCAAATATTAAGAGAAAGGTTACGTTATGTGAGCATAAGTTTGTGCATATACTTATGTATATACACACACTATATATATATATATATATATATATATATATATATAATATATATATATATATATATATATATATATATATATATATATATATATATATATATATATATTATATAGTGTGTATATATAAGTATATGCACAAACTTATGCTCACATAACGTAACCTTTCTCTTAATATTTGGCCGACCCTCATATAGATAGTAAGCCAATCATTGGTAGTTATCACAAATATTGAGCATGCTCATCTTAAGTACGCCGTAGCCCAAAAAGAGACACAGTGCTCATGATCCAAAGGTATCCAGACATTTGATGGCTGTGCCCCTCCATAAATTTAGGTCCCTCAAAAAGTCTTTTAGATATCTTGCGTACAAGTAGTTCCTTGCCTCAGAATGAACCTCCTAGTGCTTTGGGAAATCACTCCAAATTTGTTCAGGAAGAATCACGTCACATTCAAAATTTTTCTCTGTTGTAAAGTATTTTCCGTGTTTTAGAAATGCCACTGGCTTACTATGTGTAGACAATAGTTTTATTGATAGTTTCCTGTTTATTTGTAGTAATTATATTTGTTCTTATTATTTATTGTTTACTATTCACTTTTTGTTACGTATATCCTACTAGTTTAATGCCAGGAATTTATGTACAGTATAAAATCCTTTTTGTATATTATGTATAAGAGGTAACAAAATTTTGTGCAATGTTTTGAGTTAACGTCAAACTGCCTATATCCCTTTAAATTATTCTTGCTTACAACCATGTTTATTTCTCCAGTATAAAATTAATTACATAAAAGTTCTTTCTTTGGTTTATTTCTCCTGCTTCTATATATATATATATATAATATATATATATATATATATATATATATAATATATATATATATAAAATATATATATATATATATATATATATAATATATATATATATACTATATACACACACACACGCACACACACTACGATAAGCTACCACGTCTCTCTTAGGAACACATATGGAAAATACGTTACAACGACACTCCCTACAAAAAAAAGGGAGTATTTTATCAACAAAAAAAAAAGACTACGAGGATCACCGAAACTCACTAATGGACGAAGTTCTCACTGGGGTATTAGAAGCAGCTTCCATAATAAAACAGGGTTTCTCAATCTAACAATTCCCCGAAGGTTTATCTCGGAGCTTTCCAATTTCCTTCAATATTGCGGAGACTGTTAAACTGAATTACATGGAATTGCTTGTAGCAAGCACATGTATCGAGGTAAATTTTCCATGAAATGAAAGAGAGAAGCCACGCCCTCCTTTCAACCTAATCCTCTCAACTTCCAAGACTTTTAAACAGCTGCATATAGAATACAGCTGTTTAAAAGGGCTTTGTAAGAAGCCATTTTATATTTTACTACAGGCGTTTATATGATGATATAACCATTCACAGAGAAAGGTTTGATGAAATATTTACGGAACTCAGTATACAGGAAGTTAATGAGTCAACGTATGTTTACAGAACTGAATAAACAGGAAATTAACGCGTCAATGTATATTTACAGAACTCAGTATACAGGAAGTTAATGCATCAACGTATAAGTTTACAGAACTCAAAACTCAGTATACAGGTAGTTAATGCGTCAACGTATACTTACAGAATTCAGTATACAGGAAGTTAATGCGTCAACGTATGTTTACAGAACTAAATGCGTATACATGAAGTTAATGTATCAACGTATGTTTACATAACTCAAAACTCAGTATACAGGAAGTTAATGCGTCAATGCATGTTTACAGAACTAATTAAACAAGAAGTTAATGTATGACCGAATGTTTACAAAACTCAAAACTCAGTATACAGGAAGTTAATGCGTCAACGTATATTTACAGAATTCAGAATACAGGAAGTTACTGTGTCAACGCATGTTTTCATGTTGATAAATTCATAAATGTATTTGACGAGGAGTTAAGTTACTCTGATAGTAGAGAGTTTTCAGAAAAACGTTGATTCATTTAGAAAAAAAATTCTACAAACAACCCGATAATAAAGCAATACTTAAAAAAAAAAAATAAAAAATAAAAAAAATAAAAAACAGTATCTTGATACAAGCCTAAAAGCCCTATACAAACAACTTAAGACGACACCCTTTGTTTTGAAATAAATGAAGTTAATGCAACGTTTAAAGCGTTTGACAAACAGCAAGTCAATGTGAAGACTGAAAAAAGTAGCAAATCAATATAAAATAAGTATAGAATGATAAAGGAGATCAGCCACCGAGCAAGACGGAACGAGGACTGTTCTCAAAGCAGCAAAGTGATACCATCATACTTTATTTATGCTGAAACAAGAGGCAAGATGTTCAAGTTATCCACTTATAAATCTGTAAGTTCTTACGATAATGTAGTTGAATATTTGCCTTCTATTATATATATTATATTATATAATTAATATATATATATATATATAAGAGATTAATATACACACACATATATATATATATATATATATATATATATATATATATATATATATATATATAAACATCTTTATATAAAGTAAATTAGTATAGGATTAATATACCATATTATCAAATATTATGTATTATATCCCAATATCATATCGGAGAAGTGCGAGGAAGCAAGAGAAGATAGTCCAGGAGAAACTTAGTGAAAAGTGGGAAATTGTTACCTTGTAGTGAAAGGAAACATTATACATATGGCTGGTACTGTGAACTCTATATATTGGTGATCAAATCCGGAAATATTTGCCTGAAATTTGGAGAAAATATTACAAAAACATTATTCGACTTGAGAGATGCAGTTTTGGCAGTTCTTGCTTTCAAGTAATGTTGACAGTAGAATAGGTTTATTTTCAATTATTATTTCCTTATAAATGTCGAAAAAACACGTTTATATGTTATATATATAATAATATATTATATATATATAATATATATATTAAATACATACTATATCTATATATATATAATATATATATATATTATATATTATATATATATATATGTATATATTCATACATATATATATTATATATATATATATATGTATATATATATAGATATATAATATATATATATTAGATTATACACGTGTTTTTTCGACATTTATAAGGAAATAATAATTGAAAATAAACCTATTCTACTGTCAACATTACTTGAAAGCAAGAACTGCCAAAACTGCATCTCTCAAGTCGAATAATGTTTTTGTAATATTTTCTCCAAATTTCAGGCAAATATTTCCGGATTTGATCACCAATATATAGAGTTACAGTACCAGCCATATGAATAATGTTTCCTTTCACTACAAGGTAACAATTACCCACTTTCCACTAAGTTTCTCCCTGGACTATCTTCTCTTGCTTCCATACACTTCTCCGATATGACATTGAGATATAATACATAATACTTTATAATATTGGTATATTAATCCTTATACTAATTTACTTTATATAAAAAAAATTTTCCCTATACTTTTCCTAATTCTTCTTCATGTACAAAATCCTAGTTAGTATTCATTCCTTAAACATCATGTACCATTAAAGATATACCAAAAGTATATCTTATACTTACTTTGATGATTAGAAGAGGCCTTAACAAGAATACTGATACAACTTGGATACCGGATCAAAACAGCGCAACAAGATGAATATTCTCAAAAAGCAGTCAATATAAGCATAAAAAGATAAGAGGGGTCAGTAAATCAACA
>NC_061092.1:41378618-41398618 GCF_015104395.2 Macrobrachium nipponense | reverse complement strand
AAGTACAGGTATAATTCTTATACAATGCAGAATAACACCAACAAACAAATAAATCTCTAAATAAACATAATGCAGAATAACACCAACAAACAAACAAATCTCAAAATAAACACCTAAGACCTATTTCCGAAATCTCGCACCAATAGCCTTCAAGTTGTTCATTTTCTTCAGTTATGTGAAAGTAAAAAAATTAAATCATCCTCTAAGTTATAAATACCATACAAAAAATTATCATGTTACACATTCAAATCATATAAAATGCTTCTAATATTGGCAAGAAATTTTCAACTCGTTGACAGTAAAATTTTTAAGGCATGCATACTAAACATCCGAAAGTATGATCCAACAAATTTTGCAATTATTATAATAATATAATGGACTATGATTCTCAAATGTCGATCATCAACATTTACTTAAAAACAATATCATGCGTAGCATCTAACATTTAGGTATAAAATTTATTATTATTATTATTTATTAAAAACAATGGCAGAATTCACAGAATTGATTTTATACAAAATTCTTTCAATTCTCCTTATGATCTGTCTTTCTGGCACGCTGGTATTATAAAGCAGCTGCCCAATATTCATCGTGCTTTGTAATACCAGCGTGCCAGAAGACAAATCATAAGGAGAATTGAAAGAATTTTGTATAAAATAATTTCTGTGAATTCTGTCATTTTTAATAAAACATGTTTGAAAGGATGTCTGTTTCCAGCAAATTATTATTATTATTATTATTATTATTATTATTATTATTATTATTATTATTATTATTATTATTATTATTATTATTATTATTTTATTGATGAAACCTATTCACATGGAACAAGCACACAGGGGCCAATGACTTGAAATTCAAGCTTCCACGGCGGACACCTGCGATTTTTCATTACCCTGGGTGATACGCGAAACCGCGAAAAATGAGTGGCATGCCACGACACTAAGGCTTCCCATGACATTTCAATCCAATTTTAGATACAGTCTGCAAAGGGAAGGAATACAGCGGCCGAAAGGCCGAAATCAAAATGGGAAAAATCTGAAGTAGAAAGGTCACGACCAAGCCAGAAAGCGCCTCGGTGGCGTGGTCGTTATGTTGTTGGCATGCCACCTCGGTAGCAGCGAGTTCGATTCTTGGGAATTCCAGTGAGGAGTGGGAGATGTGTATTTCTGGTGATAGAAGTTCACTCTCGACGTGGTTCGGAAGTCACGTAAAGCCGTTGGTCCCGTTGCTGAATAACCACTGGTTCCAAGCAACGTAAAAACACCATACAAATGACCAAGCCAGACCTCACCAGGCAGTAACACGAAATTAGTTACATTTTAACGCCGAACTATTGACTGAAAACAGAAGAATATAAGCTCTGTTATGCATCTGCGTGCAGAGAGCATGCTGGTGCCTTGGTCGTATCGTAGACGTAAGTTTTTTATTTATTATTACCAATAGTAAGATAATTTAGCAGTGAAATTAAGCCATTTGCCCTAACCAGAACAGTTTTCAAGAGACTTAAATTGGAATCATTTGAGCCAGAAAATGAATAAGAAAAAATAATTGTCTTATGTTTTGCCAAAGCTGGATGCTAACAGAAAAAAAATCTATTATATTATGCATCAGCATATTACACATGGACAATAAATTGTCTTCTCAAAACCAGCAAAACTGAGGCTAATAAGATGTTTAAATATTCTTACTATGGATCTTCAACGATTGTTTATAACTGCAGTGTACAGCGAATAAAATTCAACCCAGCACATATATAATTAGTAAATGCGTGTTTATTTACGTAACTTTGTATATAACTATACATATGGCATCAAGCCAAATATCAATTTGACATTAATTAAAACCGTACATCAAAGTAGTCAAACGTGAAAATATTTATTTACTGAAACTGATCTATTTATAGGAAGTTTTTATTACTTAAATGTCTATCAAAGCTGCTCTATTTAGGATAGGTACTCTTTCAAGCAGCTTTCATCCACCGTAAGTTCTTACAAGAACCGGTAATCCACATCCGTGAGAATTAATGAAACGTTTAAATAAACAGATAAGCTTTAATTCACTTTTAGTTAACGAAATGGTCTTCAAAAAACTTAAGTTCTATTACTGTGCATCAAAGAAATGTTTGCATCAATCAACAGGTAGGCTACAGGAAGATTTTATTTAACATCTTCAAATCCTAATTTACACTTGCAATGCAGAGAGAGAGAGAGAGAGAGAGAGAGAGAGAGAGAGAGAGAGAGAGAGAGAGAGAGAGAGAGCGAGTTGTAAAGTCCCTCAAAAAACACTTCTTTAATAAAACATTATATTGAACTCAAGATAAGCGTTCCAGAACAGACTAATTCCTTAAACATTGTAAAACTCATATCCTCATGCATTCCAGAATTTACCAAAACAAAAGGGTTCCAGATTGCATCCCATCCTTTTTTTTTATTTCGTGAAAAAAAATATAAATTTAAAAGGGAAGTATTTCATGAAGAAACGTACCTACAGGCTTTTGCTGTTGAAAAAATTCTTCAGCCACCAAAAGATGTATCTCGCTCGACTAATATTTAAAAAAAAATCTCAATCACCACTTATTATCTTATTATATTATAGAATACCTAAATACCAACAGAACTATAACGAGCGGCCAACAGTTTTATCCTATTCAATAAAAGTTTATAAAACCATCATTATGTGATACTCTCTGAAGGACTGTTTCAGTTTTTAATAGACATAACTCACTAAAACGGTTTCAGTAACCAACAAGCCTGTTCCAATGAATAAATATTTCAACGAACCAATCAACATAACCTACTGAATCATGGTTTCAGAACCAGACAACCCAATGAAACAATGTTTAAAAACCAAGAGACAACCCATTGAACAACGGTTTCAAAACCAAAAGACATAACACTGAAAAACTGTTTCAAGACCAAGACATAACCCAATGGATAACCGTTTCAAAAGCAAAATACATGACCCAGGAAAAAATAACTGTTTCCACAATCAGCAGGTATCTTCCAGTAAATATTTCTTTCAACAATAAACACTTACCGATTGAAATTATTTTCTGAAAATGATTCATTCGGATAACTTCGCATATAAAAAAATCCTAAATTATTTTTTTCTATTAATTTCAAAATATATCCCCCGCGTAAATTTCCAAATAAATTTCCTACAGTAAAATATCCTTTAAAAAAATCATAAACTTTTTTTTTTATTTAGGACATTCTTGAATTAATAATATTGTACAAAACTCAGTGGATACAGTCAATAGTCTCCAAAACACAAGTAAATTAAATATGTATCCATATACTTAAAATTTTTTCTATTCTTTTACTAATTGAAATAGATAAATTTTTACCTAAAAAAACAGACTTTCTCGAAAGCATTCTTTGAAGAGTTAAAGAAAGATAAATAAACAGAATTTTGTGCTTGGTAAGAAAGAAGCATACGTAACTTTTAATTTAAGCTTTCTGATATTTATATCTAATGAACAATGCCTAAATATTTTAAGTCAGCACTGACCGATCCCATCATGAAAAGCATTAAAAACTAGATATTTAAGTTCTTCAAAATACAATATGTTTCCTGGAACATTTTTGTACTAACATCAAGAATAGCTTTTATTTTCAGTTTAGAGTAATTCTACTGATACTTCTGTTACTATACCCGAAAGCAATTTTATTGTTCTAGTTAAACCGAAATGGGTTTCCTTATTCCAACACAAATGAATTCCATTCTTATTCCTGAACAAAATTGACTCAACTCGTTATTCCAGCACAAAGTGATATCCGTTTCTCGTTCCAGTGAGAATTTCACTAGTAATCGAAGAGAACTGGGACCAGTAATATTTCACCAGCCTAGAAGCCACGAATAATGGACAAAGAACGATAAATTTTGCTTCCCCTAAAGACAAAACCATCCTAATATTCTTTGAAAGACAAGTATATGCAATTATTTTATTTCGACAAACAAAATATTTAACAAATTACTTTAAACGAAATCACAACACACACAAAATTACTTCGAATGGCTTTCAACGAGATCGGTCACATTGGAGTTAATTACTTTGAAAGACATCATGAAAAAAGAAACTGATTAAATGACAGTAATAGGACAAGATTATTGCAAAAGGCACAAGAAACTCACATATGAACTATTTCGAAAAATGCACAAGCCCTAAAAATATATACAAATTACTTGGAGAGCAATCTAGTAAATTACGTAACTGAACAGCTTCAAGAAACGTGCAAAATAAACTATTTAGTCACATCGAAAGACACGAGAAACAGAAATAAATTAGTACTACCAGAAACATAAAAGCATATAAATTAATTAAAATAAACATAAGATTTATAATATATATATATATATATATATATATATATATATATATATGTGTGTGTGTGTGTGTGTGTACATATATACGTATATATATATATATATATATATATATATATATATATATATATATATATATTTTAACTATGGAGAATAATCACGTGCTTTAAAAATTATGAAATATGCAAAAGAAATTGGTCGTATTTTATTCTCAATATTAATATACTCCTGACCAGTCATTTTGGAGGTTATTTTTTGTCTTTCACAAAGGTATTTATATTTGCATATTTTGGATGTGTTTCAGAGTTTTCATATTTTTACATATATACCATGCTATTTTTTTGATTGATGTTTATAGGTTCAGAAGTAATATGATTATTTTTATATTTTTGGTTTTTGGGGATTGATATAGATATAGATATAGATATAGATAGATATAGATATAGTATAGATAGAATATATATATATATATATATATATATATATATATATATATATATATATATATATTATATATATATATATATATATATATATATATATATATAATGCGTATATATATCAATCCCCAAAAATATAAAATAATCATATTACTTCTGAACCTATAAACATCAATCAAATAAATAGCATGGTATATATGTAAAAAATATGAAAACTCTGAAACACATCCAAAATATACAAATAAAAATACCTTTGTGAAAGAAAAAAAAATAACCGCCAAAATAACTAGTCAGGAAAATATTAATATTGAAAATAAAATACCACTTTCTTTTGTAAATTTCATAATCATTTTCAAAGAACGTGATTGTTCTTCATAGTTTTTAAAAAATATATGTATCATATTAAGGGCTACGAATAAAGTAAAATTTCCCAATCCAGTTTTCTGTACAGCATATAATGTATGAAACACTCAGTCACGGTCCATGAAAATTTCAGCCACGGCCCGATAGTGATCTGTGTTGTTGGGCACCTATAGTGGTGCCAGACACACGATCATGACTAACTGGTATCTTAAAATACAACCTACTGAGGCTAAAGAGCCGCAATTTGTTATGTTTGATGACTGGAGGGTGGATGATCAACACACCAATTTGCAGCCCTCTAGCCTCAGCAGTTTTTCAGATCTTGAGGGCGGACAGAAAAGTGCGGACGGACAGACGAATAGCCATCTCAATAGTTTTCTTTTACGGATAATTAAAAATCACGTTTCTTGTAGATGCGGATGAAATGATATCTTCTTTTTGTGCGTTAATCTGGGTGTCCTGTTAGCAAAATGCTTGAGAGCCAATTTTAACCTGATCGTATGGATCATTATTTCGCCAATACGTTTAAAGGGATAAAAAAAATTAGGGACAAAACGACAACAATTAAGAACAAAAGGACAGACAAAAGGACAAAGTTTAATGCACTTTTCTTGCCCAGGTCCAAAGGAAAACTATATATGATCAATTAACAGTTTTAACCACTGGTTTCAAATTTAAATAAACAAATAGAAAATTATATCATATTTAATGATTAAATAAATAATTGATACTTTTCAATAGCTGGTTCCAACTATAAATAATCCATTTCAGAACAAATAAATATTTATTGAATAAATAATCAATATTTAAAAAAAAATGGTTCCAAATAAAATGGAGACCTAAATCACTAATGCAAATTTTGAAAAATGGAAATTAATTCCCATCTTATTAACCGAGAAGACTGCGTTATATAAAAAGACCTACGTCATAATTCAATCAGTCGGATTGAGGAAGCAATACTGTCAATGCTGACTTTGCGTTCTGTTAAACCTGTGAAGTATTCCCCTATAAATGAAAATATTAATTAATTAATCCACATGTAATCAAGCTATTGTTATTGACGCTGCTTTAATTTTAACTATCGTTATTGTGGATATTAATTGTGCAAAGTATGAGTCATGACTGGTGCACGTCCTGTACTTAAATAATGGTGTAATATATTGACTAATCAGGACACAGTATACTAATACATATATGCATGCCTTTTATTTAGATACACATATACATGTGTGTATATATATTCTATAAATATTTATATATATATAATTATATATACGCATGTATATTATTCGTGTTAGGCTTCCATGCCAGCTAAAGAAGACTTACCAACGTACTGAGTAGTATGGTTATATCTGTTAACATGTATAACATACATATACACAAAGACATTAGAGAGAGAGAGAGAGGGAGAGAGAGAGAAGGAGAGAGAAGGATGGATGGAGGTGGGGTAGGGGGGGGGGCCGCTCTTATATGCAAGATTCGTTGTTCAACTTCAGGCCGTCGCCAACTAGTCTTGGCCAATAGTAAACAGTAACTATTGTTAAGTTAATATTTTTACACAGCTGCAAACAGGCATCACTGTCAAGTGGGGTTCTGAGACAAACAGTCTTGTCCTTGTAGTTTTCCTGAGAAAGTCTCTCGACTCTCTTTGTGTGTGTGTGTGTTGTGTGTGTGTGTGTGTGTGTGTGAGAGTGTGTGTGTATATATTATATATATTTATATATATTATATTATACATACATATATATATATATATATATATATATATATATATATATAATATTTATGTATATTATACATGTTACATATTTAGCCTCACAACTTCACTGTATACATATTTTACTACTGAGTTAACTGTAAGCCTTCGAAAGCTATATAGAAGCCTAACACGAATAATACAGGTACATATGTATTATGGATAAATATGTATTATATATATATATATATATATATATATATATATATATATATACACACACACACATTAGATATATATATATATATATATATATATATATATATATATATATATATCTATCTATATATATATATATATATATATATATATATACCTATATATATATATATATATATATATATATATATATATATATATATATATATATATGTATATATATATATATATAATATCTATATCTATCTATATATCTATCTATCTATATATATATCTATCTATCTATCTATCAATCTATCTATCAATATATATATAATATACACATATATATCATTATACATATATATATATATATATATATATATATATATATATATATATATATATAATATTATATAACTCCATACATATATTTTAGAAAATTCAAATTAAAAACGATTAGATTACAGGAAGGATCTCTCGACTTCCAAAAACATTTTATTGCATGATCAAATAATTTTTCTTTATCGAAGATTGATAACTATGTATTTCTGTGTACAGATATTACGATAGAACTCAATACTTTAAATACACCCACTATTTTTCGTATCATGAGCTTTTGAAGAAAGCTGCTAAATCGACGAAATGAAAGAGCGCTCATAAAGCATATATTAATAAAATAAAGCCGCTGGGCAAAGCTTTGATATGCTCAATTTTCCACGAAAAGATCATTTCCATCTGAGCCGGCTAGCTTCCTTACAGACGAAAAGAAAAGTGAAAAATATCTTAAAAATAAGAGTCAACAGTGATTCCTTGGAAACGACTGCCTCGTTCTTCAAGGGTAAATACGAATCGCCGGAGGCATTTTACGTATACAAGAGCAAACAGCGCCAAGGAAAAGGTTCCAGGAAAGGTAAGAAAGCAAAGTTACTTCGGGATCACATCTTCAAACACCCACTGCAGACGCGCCAGTGGACTTATTAAAAAAATATATGGACTCGTTCTCGCCGGATACGAAGAAATGATTTCTTTCAGGTGTGGCGGCAAGGTTCAAGATGCAGCCGACAAAGGGAATGCATCTAGAATTCGATGGGAATTATATATATGGTATATATATATATATATATATATATATATATATATATATATATATATAATATATATATATATATATATATATATATATATATATATATATATATATATATATATATATATATATATATATATATATATATATATATGTTATTTTCACACTTTAAAATACATTTATATATAGGACATTGATGTTATGCAAAATCCTATTATTAAATCGCAAATTGTCTGGGTAAGTGACATATGTACATCATATATATATATATATATATATATATATATATATATAATATATATATATATATAATAATGAATAAACTTAATATAAATGTGTTTTGCTTTAATTTTCACTTGCCTAGACACTGCGCAATTTACAATACGTACGATCGTTCATAAATGAAACTTAGTATAAACTGGGGAAAATTGTACAATTGAGTGCTACGAATGTTATATTCCTGATATTGCTACAATTTCCATTTACAATCAAAGGTGTTGCTTCACAAGATTTATATACTTGCATTTCATATTCGACAGTTGCTTCATATATTATTTTACGGGGCGATCAGGGTACAATTATTATTATAGTACGAAATTGAAAAATTGCGAAATTGAAAAATTAAATGTAACTAGTATAAACCTACTGTCTTTCGAGAATTAAAAATAAATATACATGGCATGCTATAATATTTGTAAATATTGCCAACATTACATAAAGTTAAATTTCATCAAAGGCGATAAATTTCAGATGATGGAATAACTGCAAGGTCTTCAGGGATTAATTAATTAATCCGAATCTTACAACAGTAAAGTTGAAAACGTACCGGCTAAAGGATTAAGGCCCTGATAAAGGAAATCTTTACTTCTTTCGTTTTTTTCTGTAATAAATGGGCTACGTAATTTTTACTAAATAATTTGAATTTCCCTCTCCAAAACAATAAGACCTACGTACACCTACGTAAATGGATCTTTTCTAGATAGGGAACCCAAGGGTTTTATAACCCGGTATGTATTCACCTTTGCGGCCTGTTTGGTACCAGATCGTTGGGAATTGGCATAAAAACATAAACAAAAGAATGTATAAAGATAATGACCCCCAAGAAATATTAGTCGTAGATAACGACCCGCGAAAACCTTTGGTGGTCACTATCTAGGAAGGTCCAATTCGATTTCCCGTTCATGAAATAAGATTTCTTCCAGTTACAGGAACATGGTCGATGTAAGTTCCAGAATCTATTTTTCAACTTCGTTACTTAATGGCTTAGAATTCCATACATTAGGTCGTTAACATTTACAGGGCTTAACGTTAACAGTTAGCCAAGTAAGAGCTTTGGTTCCAGCTACTCTAATATTTGCAGTTCCACGAAGATGATCTATAGTAGTTCTATTGAACTTGGTCACTACCAATCATACAGTGATAAGGCAGTGGCTTGGTCTCCCATTTTTTTTCATGGTGAATTTAATTGACAAAAAGTAAGGTTCGATATTCAACCATTACCAACAAGTATAAAATTATGGATTGCAACCAAAAATAAATACTTAGCAAGGGTCATTGGTGAACATAAATACCAAAAGGCGAAAATAAAGGTTCGATATTCACCAATTACCAACATGTATAAAATTATGAATTTCAACCTAAAATAAATATATATTGACCTACCATTATGAAAGGAATTTTAGTGTGGACTGCGAGCTAGGAAAAGGTAATAGCTACGATCAGCTTCTAAATTTTAATGAAACATGGAAACCACAGAGATGCAAAATATTAAAAACATTTAAATCAATTGCCTTATATGATGCAATAACTTCATATCTTTTCCCTTTCCTGCATCAGAAATAAAAAAAAAATTGGGCAAAGCTATACAAATATTAAACGATAATCTTATTACACAATCGTCTATTTCTTTCATATTACAAAATCACAAACAAACATCAGGAATAGCTGATCCATTTGTACGTCATCTTAGAAAAATGCCCATATTTTATCTCATTAATATTAAAACAAAAATCAACATTTATTTACTCATAAAACATGCAATGTGTGGTATCGCCACTGAACCATATCCTAACAAAAATAAATTATACAAACTCATAACATAAGTTATCTGTTGTCTCAAAAAGTTCTCCCAAGGTCAGACTTCAGACTTCCTTGTTAATCTTCGGTCATCCAGCAATAAGAAGGAAGCTTCATAAACAATGCTTAAAGATGCCTACATCATATAAGACAATGCGAGGACCTCAAACTTGAGACAATGTCAACGGAAGGAAGTAAGAATAGGTATATTCACTTAATTAACTATATCATAAATATTAAGCGGAAATAGACGCGGTCGTGGAGGTTGGTTACTAGTTCTGAAAGATCTTCAAATTTTTCAAATAGGCCTACTTTCTTTCCGGTACACACACACACACACACACACACACACACACACACACACACACACACTATATATATATATATATATATATATATATATATATATATATATTTACTATATATTTACATATATATATAACTATATCATATATATATATATATATATATATATATATACATACATATAACATTCATATACATATATATATCATATAAACATTCATACACAGACACACACATATATATATATATATATATATATATATATATATATATATATTAATATATATATATATATATATACATACATATATATGTTTTAAATTATCAAAATATAACAAGGAAAATCTTTAATTGCATGTTCCATTAAATATGATACTCGGAAGTATTTTTATATAAATTGCTGACATTTAAAAATTAAGCGATTCAATGACTGTTAAATTAAAGCATAATCATTAAGAAATATACCAAAGTAGAGGGTAATTCTTTACATTAAATTTACCACTTATATTCACATACACGTCACTGTACATGAAATTTTTTTTTATTTTACAGAAATAATAATTGCTTTATCTTCAACGCTGTAGATAGATAGAATATTGAATTTAGACCGAAGGCCACGCGCTGGGACTTATGAGGTCATTCAGCGCTGAAAGGAAAGTTAAGATTAATTGATTACAAATGTGTAACAAGAAGAATTCTCGAAGTTGTACAGTAAAACAGGAAGAAAGAATATGAACTGAGATACAGTAAAATTGAATGAATGTGGTTCTAGCTAAGGGCCGAGGGAACGCTGCAAAGAACCTTAAGTAATGTCTACAGTGCAACGCTTGAGGTGCACTGACGGCACTGCTCCCCTACTGGGTATTTTCAACGTTGTAAACGAATACAACTTTGAACTTCATGCAAAAAATGTGAGAAACGTAAAATGAATAGAAAAAATGTAAATTAAAACTGCTAAAATTGAGAGATTTATGAACATGGGATGCAGAAAATAAGTAACATTTTCAATAAAATAAAAGTCTATATGCAATGAGGAGTAATTATTAAACAAACCGGCTAACGAATTAATGCTCGACGCGTTCTCTTGGCACTGCTAAATATAACCCTTCCTTACATGCTGATGCAAACCTCTATCAATCAATCTTCTCTATAGGCCGAGCGAATAAAAAGTGTCACTTGGAACTATAGGCCGAGTGCAAACTGTAAATACCAATTTTTCATATAGGACGAGTGAAAAAAAAGGCCATCACTATGAACTATAGGTTGAGTGTAGACCTATAATTAACCATCTTCTATAGACTGAGTGAGAAAAGTTATCACTTGGAACTATAGGTCGAGTGCAAACTGCTAAATATCAATCTTTTATATAGGCCGAGTTAAAAAAAAAAAAACTATCACTGAGCTATAGATTGGGTCAAACTTGTAATTATCCATCTTCTATAGAGACCGAGTGAAAACAAAAGTTATCACTTAGCAATATGGGCAGAGTGCAAACTGCTGAATATCAATCTTTCATATGCGCTGAGTTTAAAAAAAGCTATCACTCTGAACAATGGGTTGAGGTCAAACTTCTAATTATCCATCTGTAGACAGAGTGAAAAAGCCATTACTCTGATCTATAGGCCGAATGCAAACTGGCAGCTATCTCTCTACCTTATTCACTGAGTGCACACTGCCAACTATCAATCTTCCCTATGGGATGAACACACTCTCCCCTATACCTAAGCAGTCTCAGCAATGCCAACTACATAGTATTACTCTTTCCTTACAGTTTGTATTCACTACCAACAACCATGCCACACTGTAGGATGTATACAAATTGCCACTTATCACTATCATAATTTTATATGGGATCAGAATAACTGCCAACTCTTATCCTCCTATAGGCAACAAATTCATGCCAACTGTCCCTCTACCACTACAGCTTGCCAAAAAATTTCTAAATATCATATTTCCCTATAGTGTAAACAAATCAAACTGCCAGCACTGACTGCGTGCAATTTGCCAAATATCCAAGTGCCACCAGCCCACCACTGACTGCATGCAAACTGACAACTATCATCTTCTCTGTAAGGCCTGTATACAGACGTGCAGATGTAATAATTGTCCCCTTAAGGCAGTACACACACACACACTGCCAGCTATCTATTGCCTGCTATTTATTTATATACAAATTTCTATCACTCGTTCCATCTTGGTTGTACATACATACACATCAAACTACTTCACTGCCCTACATCTACCATTTATTACTTTCCCCATAGGTTTCATATACACAGTACCAACTATCACTATCTGTATCGGTTGTATAATGATCTTGTGATACTATTTACAAAAATAATTATATACCTGACTTATACATACTTTCTCAAAGCACTCGAGATACTTACACACTTCACCTATATATAAAATAAAACGCGATTATGACCAAGATATACAAATAAAAATATACCATTGAAGCCTTTATAAATAAATTCGCGAGACAATTCTCAAATCAGTGTAAAAAACGTTCTAAAAAACTATCATCAGAGTTGGGTCGTCTTGTATCACGTCCATGATCATCTCAGGTGTCAAGCTATGTTGAAAAAGTGTTAAATTTCACTGGTGATTTTGGCAAAATGGTCGATGTTTTCCTATAACTCCTTGTAGAACACTGAAAATAAAAGACCTTTCCTTACAGAAAATTTTAATCACCCATGCAACTATGCAGCACGGATTTCAATTTCGGAAAACATCAAGTGTAGAATTTTAAAACCTTGTAATTTCCAATTAACAAAAACGTATTGAGGAAATCTAACGCCATACTAGAGGTTAACGACGCGCACGTTTTCCGCAATTTTATAACACCACAAGAAACACGTCCATATACAGCATTAAGTTTTATAGGCATAGCTATTGTTTATCCTTACCCATGTAACATTTTATTGATAAGGTGAAATAATTGCAATTGAGTGGAGTACTGAGAAAAAATCTTGAATAAATTGTAACCTAAATATATCGGAACAAAAGGTCCTTTATCCTAATTATTAACAAAAGAACCCTTGTTACGGAGCCTAAAATTAACTATCATAGGAGATTTATTAATGTGTTCTAACGTCGCAATAAGTATGGTCAGCCATGCAAGTTTCAAAAGAAAACAAACCCTAAACACGAGATCTGTGAGCGAGAAACGATATAGCGTTCTAATTATGAAACTACCGTTCAAATATAAAATGCACTGCATAGGAGATCCAAAAATTAAGGGGTCGAAATACTTCATGAGAAACCAAAGAAATAATTATATTTGGCACGACTCGTGTGTGCATATATATATATATATATATATATATATATATATATATATATATATATATATATAATATGAATGAATGTATGTATGTATGTATGTATGTATGTATGTATGTATGTATATAAAATTCAACATTAATTTTCCATTAAAACGGGCTGGTTGCTGAAATGGACAAGACAACAGTCACTAATGCGATCATGCTACAAATGTCAACGATTCAACGGCCGAAATCTGGCCTCAATTTGAACTGAAAAATTCACGTAATGAAATTTGAACTAATTATGCCAAGTAGAGTGACTCGAGAGGTTCCTATTAAAAGGTAATATGGCCCATGATAGCGCCATCTCTGTTCCCAGCTGAAATGCTTTTTGTATTTAACTTCTCAGGCGTTATAACTAATTTCTTTCAACCTAGCTGTCCAACTTTATCACTTAAAAGATCGAAAATGCTTGGATCGTGCCCTATGACAACAATAATAAATTTTTAAAATATTCACGAACCACTAAAATGGTAAAAAATTCAATAATAATAATAATATGTAGGGAGTAGATCTTTGATACGCGGTTTGTTAAAAATAATGGCAGTTTTCAACGAATTAACCTTATATAGGGTCTTTTTATTTCTTCTGATAATTCGTTTTGCTGACTCAGCTAGGTCGTTGAGTAGAATTCCAGTATGCATATGTCATAATTAGGATTTATTCTTTTTCTTCAAAATATTTTATAGAAACTATTATATTGCATAACTTGTTTATAAATTAGAATATTCTTAACAAATATCTTTAATAAGATAAATACGAATATTGCTACTCAACCTAGCCGAGTCAGAAAACCGAATTATTAGAAATATTGAAAATGCCCTGTACATAATTAATTCGTTGAAAATTTCCGCTATTTTAAAGAAAATAATAATAATAATAATAATAATAATAATAATAATAATAATAATAATAATAATAATAATAATAATAACAACCCCTACCTAATAAAAACAGAAATTTTAAATAATGTATTCTTAAACTGATTATAGATAAAAACAGACGTAATTTACACGTAATGCAGCCTGCAATTTTCTCGTATTATCATCAAAATCGAATTCTTGTCCAAATATTCATTGGTATCACAACGAAACTGTTAATGGAAAATGAAAGACGTAGATATTGGACTGTAATAAAATTAAAATACACAAAAAATCTCAAAATCGTAATGGCGACTCAAAGAAGTATGGGTTTCAAAATACATATGAAACGAAATTGCGAAGAAAAAGAAAAAATGACTCCCAACATTGGATCACACATTTTTCCTATAAATTTATTGTTATGTCCTAGAGAAAATAGTTCTCATTAGTATAAACGCCTGTTTATGATCTTTTCCTAAATTTACAGAATATATCTTTTACCAAGACCTATGAAGACCTATCTCATAATACGCTTATGTTCCCGATATATATATATATATATATATATATATATATATATATATATATATATATATATATACATATATATATATATATATATACATATATATATACATATATATATATTATACATATATATATCATATATATATATATATATATATATATATATATATATATATATATATATATACAGCCAGGCCACAGGAAAGATAAAATGAGTGCCAAGCGCTTTCGTGTTATTTCAACACATTTTGTACCTCGAAAATGTGTGGAAATAACACGGAAGCGATATATTATCACAGGTTATTTAGTGACTTAAGTACACACACACACACACACACATTATATATATATATATATATATATATATATATATATATATATATATATATATATATATATATACAACTGTTCTGTGCAACAATGCAATTATAGGATCTCATTCAATCTGGACGGTAACTTTTTGAATAAATAACTCCACTAGATAACATTCAGTTTGAATTAGGTACTTCTAGTAATATATATATATATTTATATATATATATATATATATATATATATATATATATATATATATATATATATATATATATATATATATATATATATATATATATACATATACCCTGTTGCTTTTAGTAAGCTGAATTAACGTTTTAAAAGTTGCCCACCATCTATGTATACATTATTGCAACTTAGTACTTGTAACATGGTAAATTTAACAATAAAAATGTGGCAAATCCCAACACAATCTATACAAGTAGTACATAAGATCGTTAGGCTTAGTGACCTTGCAAACGCAAATTTAATATAAACTTTCACCAAAACTATCGCATAACATCATTTACATTTATGCTAGAATGTACTCGAAACTTTCTCTTCTTGTAAAAACTTTCCAATTCTTCCAGTAGTTTCAGCAGCTTTTCTTCTTGCAAAATGAAATGTTTGAGTACAAGAATTTCGGAACTGTGGAAGACCGTAGCTCAGTTATTTGTTAAAATAGTGACCATAATATTCTTTTAAATTATGATTGTGGCGCATGCTGACTTGGAAAAATAAGACGTTATCTTAAATATGTTTAAAACAAGGAGGAAAGAAAGGCTTCCCGATTTCCAAAATAACCGGAAATTAATCTGAAAAACAAAGAAAAAAAAAGCTAAAACTTAAAGTAAATTTTCGAGTAAACAATGAGAACGTATGACAAATATACAACTCACTTTGCCAAAGAAATATTTCGCCTTTACATTTAATTCTTGAGTTTTCAGGAGTAGAAAAAAAATGAAAATAAACAGTGAAAAAATTCCCTCAAGAATCGTGTTTTCTGAACAAAGTATAACGCTGTATGAAAGTCTCAGCCACGGCCCATGAAACTCTCAGCCGCGGCCTATTAAACTTTCAACCACGGGCCGGTAGTGGCCTGTGTGGTTGGCACCTATAGCGGTGACAGATGCACGATCATGGCTAGCTTTAACCTTAAAATAAAAACTACCGGGGCTTGAGGGCTGCAATTTGGTGTTTGATGATTGGAGGGTGGATGATCAACTTATCACTTTGCAGCCTTCTAGTTTCATGGGTCGTGGCTGAGACTTTCAAACAGCGTTATACTTTGTACAGAAAACACGATTCTTCAGGGAATTTTTTAACTGTTTATTTTCATTTTTTTTCTACTCCTGAAAACTCAAGATCTGAGGGCGGACAGAAAAAGTGCGGAGAGACAAAGCCATCAATAGCTTTCTTTTACAGACAACCATAAAGGACCTCAAAATGACGAATCGACAATGAAAAAAAATTTAATTTCCATAAAAATCCTGTACGGTAAAAAATATTAGATGAAATATAAGAAAATACAAAAACATCAGAGCTATATCCCTTCTCGAAGAGCAGAAATAGCATCAATGAATTTGTATCGGTCTGTGGAAGACGCAAGAGAACAAGGTGTTGCCTTATGTAATTCATGAGTGCTGAGGAAGGAAGGATTGGGGGGGAGAAGGAAGAGTTGTGGAACAAAACCTTTTGGAGTGTTTCAAGTTCTAAAGGTTTATTTTTGGAGGTATGAGCATGCTACGAAGGTGTATTTTTAGACAGTTTAATTCATTGACGGTTTATTTCTGGAAGGAGGAACACTATCAAGATTACATTTTGGAAGGAGTCGCCTGATTTAAAGCTTTATTTTTGGAGGGACACACATGCTTTCCAGATTTATTTCTAGAAGGGGGCACATGAATTTCAGGAATTCCAGGTTTAATTTTGGAATGATGCACATGATTCCTAAGATTATTTTTGATGGGATGCACATGATTTGTAGGTTTATTGTTGGAGGGAAGCATAATTTATTGGTTAATGTTTGGAGGGATGCACATGAATTGTAGGTTTATTGTTGGAGGGATACACAACCTGTTGGTTTATGTTTGGAAGAATGTAGATGATATCTAGTTTTATTTCTGGTGAGATGCCTATGATTTAAAAGGTTTATTTTTGGAGGGATTGGAGGGACCCATATACTTCTCAAGATTTATTTCTGGAACGGGGAACATGAATTTCAGGTTTAATATTGGGGCGATGCACATGATTTACAAGTTCATTTTTGGAGTGATGCACATGATTTATAGGTTTATTTGGGAGGAATGCACATGATTTATAGATTTAGTTTGGAAGAATGCACATGATTTATAGGTACATTCTGGAGGGATGCACATGATTTATATTTATTTTTGAGGGATGCACATGATTTAGATTTATTTTGGAGGGATGCCCTTGATTTATAGGTTAATTTTTGTTGAGATGCATATGATATAAAAATTAATTTTTGGAGGGATCTACCGTATATACTTTTCAGGTTTATCACTGGAAGGAGGAACATGCTTTTAAGATTATTTTTGAAGAAATGCACATATCTAACAGGTTCATTCGGTTTTATATATATGGAGAGATGCGAATGATTAATTTTTTAGTTTATTTTTCCTAGGGATACAAATAATTCATAAGAATGTCTTTGGAGGGACCCATATGCTTTTCCGTTTATTTTTGGAAGGAGGCATATGCTTTTAAGGTTTATTTTTTGAAGGGAAGCATATGTTTCATAGTTATTTTTAGAGGGGTGCTCATTAATTCATAGCTTTATTTTTGGAGGAATGCACATTTGAAGGAGGTACTTAGTTTGAGGTTAGGGTTTTTTGGGGGGATAGACATGATTCATAGGTTTATTTTTGGAGGAATGGGCACTGGAAAGACCCTTATGTTATTGAGGTTTATTTTTGGAGGAATGCACACTGGAAGGAGGCATATGGTTTTGAGTCTTATTTTTGGAGGGGTGCACATGATTCACAGGTTTATGTTTAGAGGAATGCACATAATTCATAGGTTTATTTTAGAGGATACACATGATTCTTTAGGTTTATTTTTATTTTTGGAGGGATGCACACTGGAAGGAGGCACATGGTTTTAAGGTTTATTTTTGAAGGGATGCACATAATTCACAGGTTCATTTTTGGATGAATGCACACTGAAAGGAGGTATGTGTTTTTGAGTATATTTTTTGGAGGGATGCCAATAACTCCCATGTTTACTTTTGGATGAATGCACACTGGAAGGAGGCATGTGTGAAGATTATTTTTTTTATTTCATAGCTTTACTTTTGGATAAATAGACACTGGAAGGAGGCATATAGCTTTGAGGTTTATTTTTGGAGGGATGCACATGATTCCCAGGTTTATTTTGGAGGAATACATACTGGAAGGAGGCATATGTTCAGGTTTAATTTTGAAGGGATAAACATGAGTCTCATGTTTATTTTTGGAGGGATAAACATGAGTCATAGGTTTATTTTTGGAGGGACAAACATGAGTCATAGATTTATTTTTGGAGGGACAAACATGAGTCATAGATTTATTTTTGGAGGGATAAACATGAGTCTCATGTTTATTTTTGGAGGGATAAACATGAGTCATAGGTTTATTTTTGAAGGGATAAACATGAGTCATAGATTTATTTTTGGAGGGATAAACATGAGTCATAGGTTTATTTTTTGAGGGATAAACATGAGTCATAGGTTTATTTTTGGAGGGATAAACATGAGTCATAGGTTTATTTTTGGAGGGATGCACATTATTAATTCATAGGTTTATTTTTGGAGGAATGCACACAGGAAGGAGGCACATAGGTTTGAGGCTTATTTGGGGTTGGGGTGGGCATGATTCATAGGTTTATATATAGAGGAATGCACACTGGAAGGAGGAATATATTATTGAGGTTTATTTTTAGAGGGATGCACGCAATTCACAGGCTTATTTTTGAAGGGATGCACACTGCAAGGAGGCATATGGTTTTGTGGTTTATTTTTGAAGGTATGCACACTGGAAGGAGGCATATGTTTTTTAGGTCTATTTTTGGAGGGGCCAACACTGGAAGGAGACACGATATTTAGGTCTATTTTTGGAGGGTTGTACACTGGAATGAGGCATTTTTTTTTTTTTTTTTTTTTTTTAGGGAGGCAATTTTTTGATAGGTTTATTTATGGAGGAATGCACACTGGAAGGAGGCACATGTCTATGAGGTTTATTCTTGGAGGGATGCACATGATTCATAGGTTTATTTATTTACTGGTGACCCACCTGTTTATTAATCTTTTCTTGAAGGAAACAACAAACTTTTGAGGTTCATTTTTGGAGGAAAGAACAAAATTTCAAGGTTTGCTTTCGGACAGAGTTGGTTATTCAACCAGTTACTTTGGAGGAAGACACGTTTTGAATATCTACTTTTCAAAGGTTTATGTTAGGAATGAGCTGCTTGTTT
>NC_061092.1:41363618-41368618 GCF_015104395.2 Macrobrachium nipponense | reverse complement strand
AAGATCCTTCTTAAATATTGACGCTACATTTAACCTTTTGGGTAATGTAAGTAAACAATGAATGATAGTACAAGAACTTCATGGACATGCATAATATATATATATATATTATATATATATATATATATATATATATATATATATATATATATATATATATATATATATATATATATATATATATATATATATATCGAGCTACAATGTCCTTTAATACTAATTTTTTCTCGAAAATAAGACTTGCCTGGATCGGGACGCGAACCCAGGATCCTTTCAAATTCGGTTAAGCATATATGAAAATATATTAATTCCGAGGTAGAGCGAATTAGATATTAAAAGACATTGTAGCTCGATATATGTACGAAGTTAAAGTTTTACTTATCTACACTTTTTTTTAGTAACGTTTAATCTTTAGAAGGAAATGGTAACTGCTTCAAAAGATATCAGTATCAATTCAGATTTGTTCTAATTATTAAAAAATTTTCTTTGAATTTTAATTTTAATCTAATCCTTTTTGAATCCGTGGCCCCCAGACAATTTTCTTACGAAACTGTATTGTATAATATTCCTATTCTTTAACTTAAAAGTAAAACTCGAAAACTGGGATGTTTTGGAGAATTCTGATTTACCTCCATTAGTTATCAAGAACATCATCTGTTTAGAAATATTACTTCATTGAGGAGTTTCCAATGCAACGGCATAGTAAAATCTCAGATTATTTTCGCCACGAAAGCATGAAGAGATATTTGGGGTAAATGATTACTGAATGTCTTGACTACGCTTAGATAGGATAAGGAAACTACAACAAAAATTCTGGAAAATCATCTCTATTTGCGGACGAAACGATGGTCTCCCTTGCCAAAGATAAGTTATTAAATAAGCCCAATATATCAAAGGCTGGGAGGAAATCTAAATCTTCGCAATAGTAGGCCAGAGTCCCCCATTCGAGTCAGTTTCAGTGTTGCAACATCAAATCAAAACGGCCAACATTCCCTAACCAGCATATAATTTTATACGCAATGTAGGTTATAGTACTTAGCCTCACTATTAGCTTCGTCAGTATCTCTTTGTAATTTTAAACAAAGCAATATTGGTTTTAGTTGGGCGTTTTTTTATTCTTACACATACTTATATTTGAGGAAATAGTTAAACCAAACAGTATCAGAAACTTTGATTTGGGCGCAGTCCCCTAGTATTTTAACCTAGTTGCGAAATGGAAACTGGACGCATATCCAGTATAGTACAAACGATAAACAATTACTTCAATGCCCAGCACCTGTAAGTTAAGTTCTACTGTGTATGAATGAGATTCGGATCTCACAGGCAGAACTATGTCTGGAGATCTTATGGGGCCAATAATTATGAAATACCTTCGAACTTTAGACGTTGAGCGCTTTAAGCTTAAAAATAGACATTTTTCAATATAAAGAGTATAGATATCACAATCTCACAACAATAGCAATACCAGAAAAACTTAAGAGTCCCAGTATTTTTGTCGGTTTATAACAATGGCTTCATCGCTCTATGGATTCTATTACATAAATTCTTCCAGCCGTTTTCTGCCATCAATATTCAAAACAACGGGCATCATATTCAAACCTTCCAAATATATCTTTTCTCACCTTAGCATATCCGAATCCGGATATAGTACAATGTTATGCCCTTGTTAGGTCTGGAAAACCTTGGCAATTCGTGGTTTCTGAGCAATCCCTTGACATGTGGTAATTTTCACATTTGGACAAGGATTTCATAATTTATCTAAGGTATGGTTCCTAGTCACAAGAGCATTCACATTGGCCCGTTCAAATCAAAGGGCTCACTTAGCTTAAAAATCCAGGGTATTAACTTTATATGTATCCATCTATAGATCACATCCAAAGTGCTATAATTATTATAGTACCAAACATGGCGGACGCTCAATGGGACGCTGTGTTCAGTACTAGCCCTTCTGGGATCCATATCATCATTTGGTGCAAGATCAGTAACTAAAGGACTATTCCTCTTCAAGATCAGTAACTAAAGGATTATTCCTGCTGTAAGATCAGTAAGTAAAGGACTATTCCTGCTGCTTGATCAGTAAAGGAATATTCTTATGCAAGATCAGTAACTAAAGGATTATTCCTGCTATAAGATCAGTAACTAAAGGACTAATCCTGCTGCAAGATCAGCAATTAAAGGATTATTCCTGCTGCAAGATCAGTAGCTAAAATACTATTCCTGCTACAAGGTTAATAACTGAAAGACTATTTGCAAGATCAGTAACTAAAGGACTATTCCTGCTGCTAGATCAGCAACTAAAGGACTATTCCAGCTACAAGATTAGTAAATAAAGTACTATTAGTAACTAAAGTACTATTCCTGCTACAAGGTTAGTAACTAAAGGACTATTACTTTGCAAGATCAGTAACAAAAGGACTATTCCTGCTGCTAGATCAGCAACTTTTAAAGGGCTATTCCTGCTGGTAGATCAGTAACTCAAGGACTATTTCTGCTGCAAGAACAGTAACTAAAGGGCTATTCCTGCTGCAAGATCAGTAACTAAAGGACTATTCCTGCTGCAAGATCAGTAAAGGACTATTCCTCTGTAAGACCAGTAACTAAAGGATTATTCCTGCTACAAGATTAGTAACTAAAATACCATTCCTGCTGTAAGATCAGTCACTAAAGGAATATTCCTGCTGCAAGATCAGCAACAAAAGCATTATTTCTGCTGCAAGATTCGTACCTAAAGGACTATTCCTGCTACAAGACCATTAACTATAAGACTATTCCTGCAGCAAGATCAGTAACTAAAGGATTATTTCTGCTGCAAGATCAGTAACTAGTACTATTTCGTTGCAAGATCAGTAACTAAAGGAATATTCCTACTGAAAGATCAGCAACTAAAGGAATAAAACCAGCTGGAAGATCAGTAACTGAGAGAATATTTCTGCTGCAAGCTTAGTACCTAAAGGACTATTCCTGCTACAAGATTAGTAACTATAGGACTATTCCTGCTGTAAGATCAGTGACTAAATACCATTTCGTTGCAAGATCAGTAACTAAAGGAATATTCCTACAACAAGATCAGCAACTAAAGGACTATTCTTGCTGCAAGATCAATAAATAAAGAACTATTTCTGCTACAAGATCAGTAACTGAAGAACTGTGCCTGCTGCAAGATCATCAGCTAAAGGACTCTTACTGCTTCAAGATCAGTGCATAAGGACTATTTCTGCTGCAAGATCAGTAACTAAAGGACTATTTCTGTTGCAACATCAGCAAGAGCAGCAACGAAAGTATTATTCCTCTTCAAGATCAGCAACTAAAGGACACTCTTGCTGCATGACAATGTATTTGCAAGCAGTCACTACAACGAATTCGCTGGACATAAAACCAATCACCAAAGGCGTTCTCTGGTTACAAAATCCTTCTCTGGCTACATACCCAGTCGCCAAATGGGTCCTATGGCTACAAAACCAGTCAACAAAGGCGTCCTCTGTCTACAAAACCAGTCATTAAAGGCGTCCTCTGACTAAAAAACCAGTCACCAAAGGGGTCTTATGGCCACAAAATCAGTCGCCAAAGGAGTCCTCTGGATACAAAACCAGTCACCAAAGGTGTTCTATGGCTACAAAATCAGTCGCCAAAGGTGTTCTATGGCTACAAAATCAGTCGCCAAAGGAGTCCTCTGGATACAAAATCAGTCACCAAAGGTGTTCTATGGCTACAAAATCAGTCGCCAAAGGGGTTCTATGGCTACAAAACCAGTCACCAAAGGGGTCCTATGGCTACAAAATCAGTCAACAAAGGCGTCCTCTGGCTACAAAACCAGTCACCAAAGGTGTTCTATGGCTACAAAATCAGTCACCAAAGGGGTCCTATGGCCACAAAATTAAGTCACTGAAGAATTCCTGTAGCTACAAAATCACGTAAGCTGAAAGCCCAGCCGTTAAACAACGGAACCCACAGAACACCTTCGGAGAATGGGGACCAGATGTGTATAAACTGCAAAACTAGTGAGTAAAGGCCTCGTTAAGCGGCAAAACCATTCAACTACAAAATTCCTTCGTTAACAGTTGACAGTAATCTAGGCCCTAAAGGAAATTACAAAATTATGATTTTTAGAAGACAATTTGCTATGAACCTCAAAATAATACGTTCAAAATAATACGTTCAAAATAATACGTGTATTCGTGTAAAATAAATAAATGAATATATATCTTCTAAGCGACAACCTCTCCTAAAGCGACTGTTCAAATTCGATATTTCTAGACAGCACGTCAATGCGTATAACTAACAATAAAACTGCTAGTTAAAACTGCTAGTTAAAAAAAATAAAATAAGTAAATAAATAAATTAATAAATTAATCAATCAAATAATTAAAAATAATGAAGTAATTAATAAATAAAAAAATTACTAAATGAAATAACAGCGACAGAACCTGAGCGATATACGAGAAATTCCACTTTCCTAATCCGTACGGACGGTCGTTCCAATCCGGATAAATGCTTTAAAAAAAAAGTGGGTTGGTGGGGGGGGGGGGGGGGGGCAGTTTCAGCGAAGATCGTTCAAACGCTAAATACTGATTTGTTAATGGAAGGAGAAATAATCCAAGCTAGGAAGCAATCAATGATATAAGCCATTACTGCAGAAGTAGAAGTAAGAAAAAAAAAAAGGAGAGAAAAGGCAGAAGGGCGCAGGAGGATAACAGTATCTTAGACCGTGAGGGGATTTCGAAAATGCAATCAAATTAACGACCATGAATTGTTGGAACTGAGAGAGAGAGAGAGAGAGAGACAGAGAGAGAGAGAGAGAGAGAGCGAGAGAGTCTTAATATTCAACGGTTATGTAACTGAAAAATTTTTTTTCTCTGATTTCCTCAAACTGTTTTGTAAGGTTTAACTGGAGAAAAAATAATGCTCACAAACAGCAGCAAAAAAATAAGGAAGTTTTGCTAACTTGACGTTGTTTATCGTAGAATATAGTATATAATAAAATTTAAAACGTCGTTTATCGT
>NC_061092.1:41346118-41361118 GCF_015104395.2 Macrobrachium nipponense | reverse complement strand
ATTATTTTTCGTATTTCTCGTCCATGAAAATTTCAATGTATATAAGAACAGTGCCAAACACAGAAAGGAACAAATTTTGGTGGAATTTGCTATATCATTGCTGCTAAATCACCAATTCACCATATAAGGTAAGTGGCCATTGCTAAGGCACTGAATTTTCTCAAATCAGAGATAAGCCTATTTTTTTAAACCAGAAACAGCGGCTTCATAATCAAAATACAAATCACATTCATGTAACACATGAACTATATTCTGTCATCGGAAAAGGGCGAGCACAAATCCTTTAAAGCTGAAAATAGACAATGAAATTAAATTATCCTTGAGAGATAAAAGTAAATGGATATTAATTATGAAAACCGACGGATTTTAACATATATTAACTAACAAGACCTCATTCAAAGTGGATGGTATCTAGCCGAGATATTTATCCAAGAAAGGTTAAAAGCTTTCTAGGACAAAGTCCTCATTGTGACAAGTATCAGCAGAATGACCAATCACGTAGTACAGCTGTGTCTGGACATTCTATGGACTGTTAGTACTAGAAAGCTTGTAACTTTTCTTGGGTAAATATCTCCACTAGATACCATCCAGTTTGAATGAGGTCCTGTTGGTAATTGTATTAATACACATATATATATATATATAATAATGTATATATAATACATATATATATATATATATATATATATATATATATATATATATATGTATATATATATGTATATATATATATATATATATATATATATATATATATATATATCATATATATATATATATATATATATATATATATATATATATATATATATATATATATATATATATATATATATATATATATATATATATATATATATATATATATATATATATATATATATATATATATATATATATATATATATATATATATATATATATATATATATATATATATATATATATATATATATACATATATATATATATATGTATATATATATATTATACTGTGTGTGTAGTGTGCATATGTGTGTGAAATGTGTAACCAAACAAGTTAGGATAACTGCATTTTTTTTATTTCAAAAAACAAAATCAATAAATAAATGAATAAAAAATAAACTAGTACCCATAGATTTGGAAATTAAAACTCATTCGTCACTCAGTTATGCACTTATATCTGGGACTGAGTAAATATTACATATGAATATCGGGTACTACGAAGAGAAAACTTTTCCTTGATAACTAGGCTTATGTAGCGGGCATTCAATACCCTTATCTACAAAAGGACAATAGGTACGAGTGAAGTTGATGGAAGCAACACATTCTCCATAGGGTATATATTTTGTAAGGAGGTGCTATGGTAGATTCATATCAACCGTGCATCTGATGTCTAGGCCAGTCCCATACGACGCTCATGATTGGCTGTTGAGATTGGGATGGAACATAGTTAGAGGTGGAACAAAATACATTCTGCCTATGTGAACTCTCTCGAGTGTGTTTCCAGCCCTCTGATTACCCTATCAAACTCCAGCAGGAGCGTCGTAAGGGGCTAGCCATACATCAGATGCACGGTTAATGTGAAATCTATTATAGTTGCAAAAACATCCAAGAAAAGTGTGATAAAAGTGACACGTTAATAGGTCATTGTTGCTATCTGAAATACAGAGTAAACTAGAAAAAGCTTAATGTGACATTCCCTGAGAGATGTTTGGAATAACATCGAAATCCATACACTTAAAATTATAAAACACTCCGCAGGGCGTTAGTGCCGTCAGTGCACCTCACGGGGTGCACTGTAGGCATTCCTAACGGTCCTTTACAGCGTCCCTTCGTCCCCTAGCTGCAACCCCTTTCATTCCTTTTCCTGTACCTCCATTCATATTATCTTTCTTCCAACTTCCTATCCACCCTCTCCTAAAAATTGTTTCTTATGCTCCTGCGAGGTCTTTCTCCTGTTACACGTTTCAGACCTACCTACTCAGTTTCCTTTTCAGCATTGAATGACCTCATACGTCCCAGTGCTTGAACTTAGGCCTAAAATTTATATTCCATTCCATTCCAAAACTATAAAACACGAGGCTACACAGGGAATAATTCTATTTTAGCGCTAGGAAAAGTGACTGTTTGGAAAATTATTTGCTGAAAAAAACTCAAATTTTCATAGAACTATGTATCGCTTTTTCATTATAATTTCGCACATAAAAACGGCAATAAATATACGAACGGTGCCTAAAACACACAAACACTGAGAAAGCAGCAACACAATTTGTTAGAAGCTGCTACATAAATGCTGCGTAATCATCAATTTCTCTGATTCAGACTGTTTACTTGTAAAAGTTTTAAAACGAATCTTTCTTATACAGCGTCAGAGATAAGACTATTTTTCAAACTAGAACATTAGTTTTACAACTGAAATATAAACTACATCCACCAACGCACAAGTATTTTATGGTACTTAAGGCAGACAGTAATACCTTTGACAATGGAGACACTAAAAAGACTAGACATATTTTATATATATATATATATATATATATATATATTATATATAGATAGATATTTTATATATATATATATATATATATATATATATATATATATATATACATATATATATATATATATATATATATATATATATATCATATCTATATATATAAAGATATATATATATATATATAATATATATATAGATATATATATATATATATATATATATATATATATATATATATATATCCTAACAAATTATGATTACTGCATGATGGCTTGCAATGGCTGAAAGAATGCATGTTTTAAGGATCTAAAAGGAAAACTTGCATGTCCTAAAAAATTATTATATACCAACAACCATTAAAAAAGTTTCAGTTCCATTCAACTACTTCCGTCCATTTGTTGGCTAATCCCCACCACCGTAACCCTTACAGGGCCTCGATGAGGTAATCCAAGCAGGGGGTAAAATTATTCATCAGATATTCAAAGGAAATTCAAACAGAGTTGATTTAAAAGCTGCTACACCCGTTACAATATACGTTTTGCAAGTTGAAACAAACACAGTACGACTCATTATGCGGGAAAGGACTATAGTAAAAAATAAATTCAAAATAATGATTCAAATGGACTGTGTTTGGAACCGGTCCCATATCACGACCATTTTTAAAAACTTTCATAAAATAAACTTCTGAACTGAAATGATAAAAATTTAAAACTTTACGGTAAACTATAGCAAAACCATTTCTGACATTACTGAAGTTTTTTTTTTAACTACACTTAATTACGGCCATTTGTAAAATAACGCCAAATGTCATATGCAAATCTAGGATCACTTAATGGTTAATTCTAATGTAGGTATCGTTCTGTCAAGCTTTTTGAATAGCCTATATACACAATATATCACTAACGCCGACATAATGAAGAACATTCGAGTGACACCAAGAAACCCTGATGCAAAATTTAGCTTACGAGAGAGAGAGAGAGAGAGAGAGAGAGAGAGAGAGAGAGAGAGAGAGAGAGAGAGAGAGAGAGACCAAGGTCCGTGAGAAAACATTCCAATCTAACACCTCTGGACAACATTCAAGTATATTGAGTGTTATTGCCCTTATTTCAAGAAAAGAATACGGTTCAACTTACAATATATGACAAACAACAAAGTTTTAAAAATAGTATTAAAAGACCTATATGATCCTATAAACAATGTATTGCTTAAATCATTGTCTGTTTTTGTATATGTCTAGCAATTAACATTGACATTAATTTTTCCCCTTTTTCTGATAAAACTTCTCAATACTTCTAGATAAAAACTGTTATTTCATTTAAAAAAAAACTAAGAGGTTAAACGATTTAAATGAGGAGAAAACCATGACAACATTTTTAAGTTTCCAATTAAAATTATGCAAAGTGTAGAAATAAAAAAGCTCCCAGTCAGCATAATAATTTCAACTGACTTTCAAAGAAAAATAAATATGATAACTTCTTGCATTTTCATAACATAAGTACCGAGCTGCCTACGTGCTAAGACCACCCCAAAAAGGTATGGTGAAACTCAAGGCCTTGGTGAAACTCATACTCTAATACTCTCGCCAGTCAGGTAATGTTCTAACGTCGAGAAGTTCTCGGGAAATAAATTTGCTTCTCAAAAAAATTAATTTATCACACGAATAAGCAACCGTGATAGCCAACATTCATGTCTAGGCAGAGTTGAATTCCTACTAGGATATTAAGAAAAAAAAAAAACTAATCAGCACAAGAATTCATGCGGCTACTTCAAGCAAAAAAAAAAAAAAAAAAAAAAAAAAGGCAAGCATGATTTCCAGCACAATAGTCCTACACGACAAGCTTTAATATAACAAACGCCAGCAATTAAGGGTCCGAAAAAGATTTGGAACCTGAATTCCTATATCAGTTCAAGGCAAGTAACGCTACCCGTTTGAATTTCAGTAAGAAGTGTCTGACCAACTATTCGCAGATTAAATACACTTTTTGGTATTGCAGGAGAAATTAGAAGGCGTAAACATCGTTCATAAGTAAAAGAAAAAAAATCAAATGTACTTTATACTTAAAAATCGTTCATGGATAAAAAAAAAATAAAAAGAGGAAGCATTCTGCCTTAAGTCTATCGAAAACGTCCGTCCCGCAAATCCAGCGTTCATGGTGACTCTACGGCACCGATTCATTATCCACTACATTTACCCGTCTAGCTAGAAAAAAATCTGCGTATTATTTCTAAATACCTCCGTTTTTACTACTATTGGAAGACACTGGTATTGGCTGAGTAAACCATATCATCAGCTCCAGGCTGACGTTCCTATAAAACTCACTATTAGCTCCACAATTCTATCATCACAATAAACTGTATGGATTGAAAATTAATTTCACAACAAGTAAACGCTACTTGCAATAAAAAAATATATATACATATTACCGCATATACACCACACTTCATGTGGTACCGTGAGAGTAACTAACTTTTTCCAATACAACAGTTCATTACGGATATTCTTCACACCTTGAGCATGAGATAATTCATGAGAAGCAAAATAAAATATTTAATAATAGCATCAAGCGAGAACAACTAAGTAGAGTGGGGCTTTTGTTTACTTCATAAGAAAATCCTCTTAAAACAAAATGACTTTTGGATTTCTGATGCGAGTAATTGTGAATTAGATGGAGACAAGCTTGCTTACTGAGCAAGCATAGGCGGCCCTTCCTTAAAATAGCAAAAGGATTAGCAGACCCGGTGCATGCTCAAAAACCATTAAAAAAATTGCCTAAAATATCAAAATGGGACCCACTTGATGGGCTAAATGTGAGAGCATTTAAACAAACACGGAGGGCAGAGGTAGGGTCGTGTTATGTGGTACGAATTACTTTATTTAAAAAAAAAACACAGTATCAGGATACATACGTATATACACATACATATGCATACACGGCAAATTATTTTCAATATATATATTTATATATTATTGAGGATTCCGTTAACAGGTTTCTGGAACATTTAAAAGATAATGTCATAATGATGAATATCATTCTATATAACACGGGGACCACGTATGATATGTACGGGCTTCCTATAATACATAAGAAAAGTACTGCTATCAGACCCATCTTGACCTCGTAGGACACCCCGAATTTCAAATTTGCCAAGTTCTTGGTACCTCTACTTGCCCCTCTAACATCAAATAACCACAGCCTAATGACTCCACCTGCTTGACATATATAAGCAGTTTTATGTCAGGATTCCGATCTGTGTCTAGTTAGCTTAGATGTGGAATCGTGGTTTCGGATTATTTTAAATATCATCCATGACAGTTTTTAAGAGTTTCGGATTATTTTAAATAAGATTATCATCCATGACAGTTTTTAACAGTTTCAGATTATTTTAAATAAGATTATCATCCATTGTACAGTTTTTAACATAGTTTCGGATTATTTTAAATAAGATTATCATCCATTACACAGTTTTAACATAGTTTCGGATTATTTTAAATAAGATTATCACCCATGATACAGTTTTTAACAGTTTCGGATTATTTCAAATAAGATTATCACCCATGATACAGTTTTTAACAGTTTCGGATTATTTCAAATAAGATTATCACCCATGGCAGTTTTTAACAATTTTAACAAACCGGGTAATAAAGAAGCTGTTACAATTGGCACTGCTGGATACTGACTTTGTTATTAATGGTAAATCTTATAAATAAATTGATGATGTTTGTATGGTGTTTTTACGTTGCATGGAACCAGTGGTTATTCAGCAACGGGACCAACAGCTTTACGTGACTTCCGAACCACGTCGTAAGTGAACTTCTATCACCAGAAGTACACATCTCTAACCCCTCAGTGGAATGCCCGAGAATCGAATTCACAGCCACCTCGGTGGCAGGCCAAGACCCTACCGGTCACGCCACTGAGGCGCTATTTGATATGGCAATGGAATCTCCATTCGGTTCCACCTTTTTTACTATCTTCAAGTGCTGCTTGGAGGAGCACATACTACAATTTATAGGCAACTGTCCGCTGGCCTGCCACGGTTTTACCGAACGTATGTTGATGATACCTTTTTGGTTTTCAGAGGCACGGGCGATGCAGATAGATTTATAGAATATGTTAATAGTATACATTAACATTAAAATTTTACCATCGAATACGAAAAAAATAACACGCTATCCTTTTTAGACAATTTAGGTTTTAGGAATAATGATCGTTTTAATACCACGATTTTTAGAAAAATACATTTACGGGTTTGGGATCTAATTTTTAGAGCTATTGCTTTCTTAACTGTAAGTTTAATTCATTATGGACCCCATTGTGAAAATAATGTATCTTCAGAGGTATTTCGTTGACAACTGCTTCCCATCCAAACTGTTTTTTAAAAACGTTTACATATTTTAAAACAGTTTTCAGTCCGAAATTCGCTGCACCTATTGTTCCAAAACTGCCCCTTTTTGCCAGTATTCCACAAAGACAAAAAGTTTTATGAAGAACCATATAAAATCATCAATCTCCATATCCCGGCCATTAATTTAAAACTCATACCAAGAAACCCTTTAACGATCGGCTCTCTAATCAAGTACGAAGACAAGACAAGCTAAAACCACTAATGACCACCGGTGTAATATACAAATTCATTTGTCCCAGATGTGACCTGGAGACACGTGTCGGTTGCTGAAGGTGAGAAAGAACAGCTGATCGCGGTGTGTTAGCTGCCGAATGGGGATTAAACTATCGAACCCTGAATTCTCTAACTTACGTGATCAAATGCTTAAATATAAACGGAATATACCTGTCGGGAGTGTTCCTGGAATCCAAGGTGCCCTCCGTTGTCCTGCGACTTTCTTAATTCTTGAATAATAGGCATGCCCTCTATTCCGTATTTCGATCTTATTTATAAGTTTTAATAATTTTACTTTCGTTTTTTGTCGGAGTCATTTTCATGTTTGTAAACTGGTCTTTTTTGCCTTGAAAATGGGACTTGTAGTTCATGAATGTCAGCAATTATAATACAGCCATTTGTCAGCAATTATAATACAGCCATATAATACAGCAATTATAATACAGCTATATATATATATATATATATATATATATATATATATATATATATATATATATATATATATATATATATAGTATCTAAGTCTGATGAGGACAGGCATGTCGAAATCAAATGGCTGTATTATAATTGCTGAGTTTCACGAACTACAAAAATATTGGAAACAGCGTTGCAATTTAAAGGATTTTTCTGTCAGATGATAGTAGCTATTACACGAGTGTATAGAGAGGTCTATTTAAGCTCTTGATAGTCTGGAATGTTTCTAGACGTACTGAGCATTATTGGTTGGTCTCCTCTGCTGAAGTTGAGTAGGGTTCAACGGTCGAGTAATAAGGCTGTGGCGGAGGGTTTTATATTGAAGGTTTGAATTATTGCCATGAGCAGTGGTATGCCAGTGAAACCATATCCAAATGATTTTGTCTGTTTGAAACTATGCTTTGATTGAATATAAGAGATGTCTGGATATCTAACCATGAGGTTAGATACAGAAGTTAATTTTGTATTTGAGATGATAAGGAAGAGATCGAGATGGCTATAACACGTCCTTGCTCATCAGTTAAGAGGGAGAATAGACTGTAAAAGCATCAGGTAGGCTTCTGTGTGAACAAGTGTGAACAGGGACAAGATACTGTAGAAAGAAAGGTGAAGACGTAAGTGACGGAATTCCACGCAGATCCTTTTGTCCTTATGGCGATTGAGATGGTAATGATCAGCAGGACGTTATAGCTATCTCGATCTCTTCCTTATCTCATCTACAAAGTTAACTTCAGTATCTAAACTTATGGTATCATGTCTCACTCGATCCTGCCATCTCCTATATTCAGTCAAAGCATTAGTTTCAACAAGGCAAAATCATTTGGATATGGTTTCATTGTCATACCACTGTTCATGGCAATTTAGACCTTAAATATAGAACCCTTCGCCACTTTATTACTCGACCGTTGAACCCTATTCAGCTTCAGCAGAGGAGACCAACCAATAATTTCCAGTACGTCTAGAAACATTCCAAACTATCAAGGGCTTAAATAGGCCTCTCTAGACTCGCCTAACAGCTACTATCATCTGACAGAAAAATCCTGTAACTTGCAACGCTGTTTCCAATATTCTATCCATATGGCACAGCATAATGTGGTAAGTTCAACAATGCCTGGAATACATTACGATAGTTTCCTTATCATGCTTATTTTTCCTAGTAGGCGACATTCACTGTGTTGAATAAGGCCAACACTGGGCTATATAAACAAAACGGTGAAAAAAAGCATCAATAATTAACCAGGCCGTTACGGCGCCAGATAACCCATAAACTTCTTATTAAACAACCCAAAAAATAGGTGGTATAATCCTTCTCTAAGCATTCGTAAAAGCGAGGCAGCCATGTTCCAAAATTTATTTCTAAGCTTTCTCTTTTTAAGGTAAAACACTGGAGATGATACTTCCAAGATGAAGTAATTGTTAATAAACTTTGCTTGTTTATTTTCCGACTATCAATGATTTGCAATTTTCCATTACCGTGTAAGAAACATAATGCAGTAATGCAGACGCAGATTCAGATAGAATGTAAATGTACAGATGACCGACGACAATAGAGATTATAAAGATGGCAATTTTAATTATGTTCCGGTAGGCTGCCCGCTTTGCACAATTGACACCGGTTGAACAATCTATTTTTCTATAGAGCTTTTCTAGCATTTTACAAACTGACGAAATACAGGGTGACCATAAAGCCCCAGTACCATTACAGGTATTTATTGCTCAATGGTATTCGGACTTTATGGACACCCTATACATTCTAGGAAAAATATTGAAGGGTTTTAAATGCCCGAGTAGGTTCTAACAATCATACAGCCCGTACTCAGGAAAGCCTCTAAATAATCTTTGGAAGCGTGATAAGTTTTCCTGAAAAATCTTTAGCTTTACAATTCCCAATGTTCATCTGGAAAAAAAATTTTGTTGATTCCTTTCGTAATCATATGGTTTGGGTTATTCTCTTTTTGAAAATTAAAGAACCACATTAGCAAGACGTACTGAGAGAGAGAGAGAGAGAGAGAGAGAGAGAGAGAGAGAGAGAGAGAGAGAGAGAGAGAGAGAGAGAGAGAGAGCCGAAAAGAAGTTAGTTCATGCTTTGCACAAGATAAACCTAGCTGATATTACAAGTGAAATCAATTCGGACGAAATGAACATATACCACTTACCACTCTTTAAAAACAAGAGAGAAAATATCAACATTTAAAAAAAAATCGTTACCCACGAACAGAGAAAGTAAATGAACAAAAGTTCGTTCTTTTCTGGATTCTCTAGTTGAGAAGTTTTCAATATATTAAGGCAACCACATGTGCGGATGAAGAAAACCATGAACCCCGAGTCTACATCATGTGGACTAGCAAATGTGTGTATGGTGAGTGTATGGTGACAGAGCCTTCCGACATTTCGTCCAATGCGACCTCGTTGTCTTGAACAAGCAAGAGCCGGCGTAAAGGCAGACTAATTCAATAACTGCCATTGATAAGACTAGCTTTCACAATAAGAGAGACTGGAATATAAAATTTAGGCCCAGGGCCAAGCACTGGGACTTACGTGGTCATTCAGCGCTGAAAGGGAGAAAGAGTAAAAAGGTTTGAAAGGTGTAACAGGAGGAAAACCTCGTAGTTGCACTATGAAACAATTGTTATTTTAAAAGGTGGAAAGTAAGATGGACGGAGGATATATGAAAGGCGGTACAGTCAAAAGGAACGAAAAGAGTTTCAGCTAGGAGTCGAAGGCACTCTGCAAAGAACCATAAGTAAAGCCTACAGTACACGGCATGAGGTGTGCTGACGGCACTACCCTCCCACGGGGCTAACGAGAAAGAGCCGGCCTAATAGCAGATTAATTCAACAAGTTCGTTAGTGAAACTAGCTTTCACAAACACATGAAAGCTTAAAGAATAAAATTTATGCTAGGAAACCGGAAACCAGTTTCACATACCCTCCTTAACTTTTGACCTAAACCAGTCGTCTTCAAGTTCAATGACGTTTGAAACCCACAATCCCACAATACACGTAACACTGCGATTTCTATAACCCAGAATGAATTAAGAACTTGTTGGTTTTCCACTTTTTTTTTTTGGTAGTCCTCCTCCCGGACCTCCATTTTTGTGATCAATAGGACCAGCCCTAGTTTATGTACCATAGCTTATTCGCCAGAACATGTTTTAAAAAAAGATTCCTGTTCTTTTAATGAGAATTTTGATCATACCAGTCGAAGAAGATTAGTTGGAGTGAGATGAAATAGCTCCCTCTTCACAAAGGAGAAAAAGTGGGCAACATACGAATGTGGATGTCATTTCTATTACAGGTCCATAAATTTTGCGAACAAAAAAAATGTGAAAACTTAAGATATAAATGAAAAATTAGGGGAATCTACCTACAATATAACCTATTACCCAAGAAGCTATTATTGAACACTATAACCTTTAAAATTAATTCTAAAAAAGAGGTGGGGGTGAGTGACGAGGGGACCAACAAGATACACCACATGAAGGTTACAGAAAAAACTCAAACGACCGAAAACAAAAGCTTCGTACACTTCGAATATATTGCCTGAATGTATGTATTTGTTCCGAGTATGACTGACATTAGTTGAAGAGCTGACGAAGCCCTGTCAACATCATGATATTAGCATCAGCTCAAGGATTTATGTTTAACTGCCAAGTACTTTGGAGACAGAGCCACCTTTTCAGAATATGTGAAACGAGCCTAAGAAACATAGTACATGTAAATAGGAATTAATTACAAACGAAAACCCGCCTGTGGAACCACAATGGTCCTTGTAGTCTGAACCGCACGATTCTCTCAAAAACAAACAAAAATAAATACAAAAAAGTAGCCTGCGACAATTCTCTATAATTTTCCACAAAGCAATACAAAACTGGATTTTCAAAATCGTCAAAGAACTTAAGCCTGAGCAACAAGGAATGGTTGACAGGTTTACATCAATCACTGTCGTTTCAAAGGCAATGGATATTAAAGCCCAGATATACCTACGCTTTTTTTTTCAATTCAGGAAGAAAAAATTAAAATAAAAGTGCGAAAACTATTATCTAAGCACGCCTATGGGGCTACACTTACACTCGTTCCTTGAGAGCGGGAGTTCATTTACATTCGGCAGCAGAAACAACAATGAATAATCTGCTTTTATCCAAGAGGTGACACAATTAGGGATAACATTATCCTGTATCCTACAAGCAGTGTTTGCCTATTTCATCAAATTCACCCAGGTTCATTTTCGGAGGCTCTCTTGTTAGACACCAGTACGTCCATTTAGACTGCCCCTTCCTTTTGTTCGGTCCAGTTTACAGTTTCCATGGATAACTTCCTCCACTGCCACAACTGTTACAGAACATAATTTATTATGGATTTGGTGATTTGCCTTGTTTTCCTAAATTTTCCTCCTTTACTTCATTTGTCCGATGTCACTAAATAGTCTGTGATCATGTTTTCGAAGGTTAACTCAAATGTTTTATGGCAACTCGACTCCAGGTATTTGTCCACTCTCCTATATATATAGCTGTTTTCTTTTGGTAGTACGATGGTTTCAGTGGCATTGTTCCCCAGTAACTTATTTCTGGCAAGACCTGTGCCCTGCCATAAGCAGTTCTTGTCCATGTATGCATTTTCTCTCTAATGAAAATCATTTAACATGTGGTCTTCCCACACTTGGGCCATACAAGCTCAACTAACGAGTCGACCTTAGCCATCTCGCTACTACAGTTCCATCAGATTTTTCTGCGGTTATTAAATAAGCAACTCCACTTACATCCATTACACATGAAATTATGTTATCCATTACTTCTCTATGCTGTTATCAACTGCAGCACTATTTCTGCCTTTTCATCACATTGCCTGCTGATACCACTGGGTACAACTTTCTCTTTTGATCCAATTTTCATCCCCTAATGTACTATAAACGAATCAGTGCTCAATGGTCTTTGACCACGTTAAATTATTTTCATAAGACAAAATGTATACTTGGACAAGAACTGCTTATGACAGAGCACATGTCATGCCAGACATAAGTCACTGGGGAACAATGCCACTGAAACAATCGTACTACCAGAGAAACAACTAATATATAGGAGAGTGGACAAATACATGGAGTCGAGTTGCCATAAAACATTTGAGTTAACCTTCGAAAACATGATCACAGACTATTCAGTGACATCCTACAAATGAAGTAAAGGAGGAAAATTTAGACTAATTAGGCAAATCACCAAAGACGTAATATATTATATTCTGTAACAGTTGTGGCGGTGGAGGAAGTTATCCAGGGAAACTATAAACTGGAACGAACAAAAGAAAGGGGCAGTCTAGATGGACTAAATTGATGTCTTAACAGGAGAACCTCCGAAAATGAACCTGGGTGAATTTGATGAAATAGGCAAACACTAAGTGTTTTGGTAAATATATATATATATATATATATATATATATATATATATATATATTATAAGTATATATTATATATATATATATATATACATGTATATATATATATATATATATATATATATATATATATATATATATATATACGTATATATTATACATATATATATATATATATATATATATATATATATATATATATATATATATATATATATATATATATATATCATTACCAAAACACTGAACATGTCCGACTTTCCAAGGTGAAGGATCTTGGAAAAAACTCGTATAACGTTTATTCTCTCAGCATTTGGAGATGTTTTGCCTTAAGGTCTTACCTGGTTCCTTTCGTGCAGTTTGGTCCTTGTACGTATATATAAGCCAAACCTTGAAATGATACTGTTAAGCTCTTATTGGGTAAATAGGCAAACACCTTGCCTGTATTGACTTACGAAACAAAAGTAAAGTGATTTTTCCACAAATTTACACATGGTCATTAGCTATTTTTTTCATGATTTTTCATCATGTCGCTTCTTTCATGCACATAAGATGGGTATTTTAATTAGAACAGGAAATATGGCCCCATTGATATTTCCCTTTCTAAATAACATGCCTATCTTGTGTGCTTAAAAGAAGCGACATACTGAAAAATCTATGAAATTCTCCTGAATAAAATCGCTACAGACCATGTGTAATTTGTGGAAAAATCAATTTGCGTTTGTTTTGTGAATTAATACACGCAAGAAGTTTGCCTGTTTACACTATAAGAGCTTAACAGTATAATTTTAAGATGTGGGTTATATATACATACACTAAACTCCAAGAATGGAAACCAACTAAGACTTCAGAAGACGGACATCAGCGTTTTGGTAAAACAAAATGACTGGTCAATAAAAAAAAAAAAAAAACTAACCTAAAAGGTAACTAATCAAAGTAAAATCTGTGCCTAAAACATTACCATCAAAATATCTGAGTGATTTTTGTAACCATTATGCCTTACATTGCACTGATTTCAAGTGTTACTTTACAGATACTTCGTTGACAGAGAATACAACTAAGGCAAATACTTTCAAGTAACGGATACTGGTCTTTTAAGTTTTATATTCGAATTAAATATACTAATGAGACCTCAAATGCTAACACGTAGCTTTTTATATTTCGTTTTCTCCGATAACTCACATGTACTAACTTGAACAGCACATGTTGCATAAAAAATATACACATAATTATACGTGTACGCACTCCTACATGATCATGAGCGAACATATCAAATCCTAACCAAGAAATTTATTCTGAATATTTCATATTCTACGATGACCACTGACCCTTCGTTAACAATTTCCAAATGACCCTCCCTCTGATCACGACTCTTGTAAACAAATGATTCAGGCACACACACTTCCTAATCTGAATCTGTATTTATACACGAGCCTAATCACAATAATATTTTACGATAGTCTGATATAGTGTATTATTGTTATTACCAAAAGCTAAGCTACAGATCTAGTGGATGAATCAGAATGCGACAAGCCCAAGAATTCATTTTAAAAAGTACACCAGTACGGGATACAATCTTAAGTAAAATAATAAAACTATGAGAGAAAAAAATTAAAAATTAAAATAGTTTAAGATCGAATTTCCAATATAACGTTTCTGCTTGGCGTATGAGATGAAATTAAAATTTTCTCACAACGAATAATGCGAAGATAGTCACATCATTTATGCTCGCATTTCTAAGGCGAATAGGATTTAATGCACAAGTACATCATTATTCATCAAAAATACGAAACGCTATGAAATGCTTCATCGAAATGAAACTGGAACTGACATATCGGAATATATAGCAACAACAGCGACGCTATGAGGATATCTGCCGAGCGCCATTTTGTAATTACTCGTTGGTTTATAACTTTCACAATTTCGACAAAATATTTACGAAGAATTTTAGGTAAAGCAGGACCAACATTGCTTTCATTGCCACCTACGTTCAAGCATTTTCTTCATTATATTTGCTATATATATAAGCATATC
>NC_061092.1:41336118-41341118 GCF_015104395.2 Macrobrachium nipponense | reverse complement strand
CTCAATGTTAATATATGAAATGTCACGGTGATGTGATAATTCATGTATGTATAGGTACATACATATATATGTATACTATATCTATCTATATGTCTATATATACATAAATACGTGTGTAGTTTCACCAAAATGCGTTCCTACTCCTTATATAATTTCACACACAAACAGCTTTAGTAAACATGAAAACGTTTTTACTTTTGAAAAATGAAAGCTTCGAAATGACCGTATTACTCATGATTTCAGAAAAACCGTTCATAATTCAAATTTCAGTGACTAATACTAAAATCACGATTGGGATCCCCTTATGGAAAAAATAACTAGTGCAAAGTGAGACGTAGTCTTGCCAACTAAGATAGGGATTGTTAGTTAATTCAATTAACTTCTTTAGAAAGGGACTTCAAAAAAAAAAAAAATTAATCTGAAGCCAATATCAACACCACACCTGCTCCAATATACTCTGCTTTTGTTACCCTTACGAACATTTCTTTCAAACTGTAATAACAAGGTATTACAAGTATCAAGACAATTCGCAGCATCTCCTCTCATCTCTAGAACTTTCATCTGCATATACTGCCCTTAACTTTAAAATCTCTGAATGTTACATTTGTAAAAATATCAAACAACCGCACAGACAAAATATAACATTGTCTTGGGCCAATTATTACATAAAACTAACTACACTCATACCCACATAACCGAACGCAAGCGTCATTTCCATCAAAATTTTGATTACTCTCAACAAAGTCATTTAGTAGTCAATAACCTTTCCATATCTTTCAGCTTCATTAAATTTTCTCTTGTTCCATGCATGCCACATACAGCCACTTCACTTTATTCCCAAATGGCACTATTGCTTGGTAACTTCCACTTGATCTGCATATAATTATTTTCCTTAACCAACACTGCTGTTCTCCTCTCAATCCACCTCATCTACCTGTTCTCTTGTTAATCCGTCTGTATTTCTGGGACAATTATGCCATATACCTCATACTGGATACTTCGTAATTGTATGTCTCTATAAAACTATCATAACTATCAACTTTCCTTCAAAACAACGGCATAATTATGTTCATTAAGTCACATGGAACCTTACCCATACTAAATATACCTTATAAATCCTAGAGAGCCACTTAAACCCCTTATACAGCACCTGCCTTTAACCACAGTAAGTCCTAATGTCGTTCAATTGTTCAACATTCACAATGAACTTCGTCATCCCTAAAAGAAGTTTCCACTAACATTCTCAGATTTAACCGGGTCCTATCGAATTTCATCATGCAAAATTACCATGTTCCCATATTCAGTAATTCTTCAAAATGCTGCATAGACACAGAATTGCTGCATCTCACAAAACTTATGTAAACATCTTAAAACAAAACTCCTCTATACGTATTTAGTATTCTGACTTTAAGCAAAATAAATGTGATCTATTTAGTGGATTTTACACAAACGAAAAAATCATTACGTTACAAAACACTAATACAGAAATGCCTTAAAACAGCAAAAAACATTCAGTAACAAGGTTTTGAAAGTATGGAGATATAACCTTAACAGATTATTACTATGCCTAAATATAGGTGGAGAGAGATCTCAATCTGACTTATAAAAAAATTAAACCTCTATCAATACCCAGGCAAATGAAGCCGTCATTACGTATCAAACAGAATCTTCATTTTCAAGGCCAATGTTTATAACATCGGCTGTTGAGCTATCATGGATTTGTTGATGTTCAGAATTAAGGACAGCGAGTAAGACAAATAGAAAAGTACTACTAACAAACCGGGGCAAAACAGTCTATCTTGGCAAGGTCAAAAGTTACCCTGGAGGGAACAATGACATTCCAACTGTCAGTGGTAAAAAAAAAAAAAAAAAAAAATATTAATTATCATGCATCTTACTATGACAACGAATATTAAAAATAATGAAAATTGCACAATACCATAGAGGACATGAAACTTTCTTTAGGAAATATTTAAACATGGCGGCGTTAAATTTTTTTTTCTATAATATACAAAGCCACTGTACCGTAACTGCCAGGATAATGGTGGTATATCCAACTACTCACCGAAGAATTACAAGGCTTATTTAATCAAAACGCAATTTAGCATAGCTATGGATAAATAACGAAGTGGTAATGTCACGCCCATTCTGATATATTTTCACTTAGTTACCTACTGAAGCAAAGATCGAATGTAACAATCTTTTAGCCTACAGAGCAAATAGACTATATATAAACGACATAATTATATGTGATATTCAAGGACATCACAACGAATCGGTTATAAGCGTACGTAGAATCATAGAAAAACTCAAGTTAATAAAAGAGAAACAACACATATTGGAAAAAGAATGTTCTGAACGCAGAAAACTTTTAGTATGTTGTCTTATGAGCTGAAAATTTGGAGACATTTGTATGTAATTAAAATCAGACTAAAGGGCTTTATCAATCGCGTACTGGAGGAGCTTTATTCAAGAGCTGTATATGTTAAAACAAACACAACAATAACAAAGCCAAATTGACTATACAAGGCCATCATATAAGATTATTAAAAAATATTAAATTCCATGTGAAATAAACAAGAATGTGCATTACTGACATAAATGAATAGAAGAAAAAGTTCAAGGAGTAGACTTATCCCATTACTCACAAAACCATTTAATACGAAAAATAGCAAAATAAAAAAAATACATTCTTCTGTGACTCCATGTGAAATAACCATAACGGCGCAACTACACATTAATAGAACAAAGTTCACAAACCACCATTTAAAAAAAATATCAACAACGTTAATAAAAAAGAAAAAAAATACCACTATGATTCATTGTAGAATCGAATTCATTAATCATAGTTATTTTCTTATTAAGCTGGCCTTATGGCAGCACTGGCTCTTGCTCATAGAGCAGCCCGTAAGACCTACCAAAACGGTGCTACTACGCATCAACAAAGTTCACGATTAAAATCAACGCATAATTCAATAGGCAAGTACTATATCGCCTACAGCCGCTATTTTATAGTTTCGATTTGTTTGTTTGTTCTCTTCATCGGTAATAAGCTACTATAACTGCTACTTAGATTAGCCAGCCTTGTGCTGGCACAAGCTCCTGCTCTACAGCCGCCCGTAAAGGTAAAGTGTACCTAACAATGTATATACCAGTTTTTGCTTTAACACACTTAGAAATGGCAAACCCTAAGCAAGTAGAACGTGAAAAGGAGGCTTAATGTAAACTTCATCCTTTTAAAACCCTAGCAAGTTTGTATACTAATATAAAATCAAAATTTTCATGTATTGGCAGCTTTGTACCATGCTAACTTTTACTGCGTTTCAAAAGCTGACAAAGGGTGGCTGATGGTACGGTTGAAATGGGATAAGAGGCCTAATAGGTCCAAGAGGCCTGCCGTGGACCTTCGGCCTCTACAATGAACCGCTTCAACCGCAACTAATAGGGTCCACACTCATTCCCTTCGTAAACTTGGTATTGAATAAACTGCTTTGCAATAAAAAGTCCAATGTACCTTATCAATTAATCATAATGTATTCCAAGTCTAAGTCAGATAACACAACTGACAGTTTACGATGGAACGTGCAAATGCCAGAACCCAGACAAATATATTTTTTATATAATATAAGCTTGTATATCTTATATAAAAACACGAACAAAATTCTAGCATACATATTTTAACCACGAGATCTAAAGGTTAACTCTAATTGTTATGAAAAATCACTACAAGTGGCCACTCCATATCCCATAAGCCTCCTCTCCCAAGAATGAATGAAATGACGGAATAATTTACCTTGTCTTCGTGGCCGCCACATCTCCGACGACCGGCCCCGATATAAATCGCCCGCCACTGATAAAACGCGTAATCCGGTCACTAGATAAATATAATCCGAACGCTCCTCGCGAAGCCATGATAAAAAAATTAACGATATATACAGAAAAAATTTAACGGCCCGGAACTTTTTAACGACGACCTACTTAATCGGCCTCCGGAATGACAATAATGATAAAAAAAAAAAAAAGGCTGGTAAGATTCACCATCCAGCCGTTGTAAACAAAGGTGCAGGTGGCTGGCGGGGAATAATTCATTAACTATCACTTGGTAGTTAAAGTGGTGGTTACAGCGGGTGACGGTAGTTCGCCCATCCTCAACGCTTAAATATTATTTCTGCCCTGATTGTTTCTTTTTATTTATGCAATCTTTTGATTTTAGTATAAGGTAGGTATCGAAATGGTTCGTCATTTACTATTCATACATAGATTCATACATGCTAGCGTGCGAAGCGTTTAGACATTTTTAGAAGTAAGCCGAAGGAATACGAGTTCTGCATGAGCTCATTTGTATGAAAAGCATATATATATATATATATATATATATATATATATATATATATATATATATATATATATATATATATATATATATAGTATGTATGTATGTATGCATATATATATATATATATATATATAATATATATATATATATATATACAATTGAGTGTGAGGCTGGAACAGAGATGGAGAGAGAGCTAGATACTGTCTCCTACAACTTCACATTATTTGTAACAGAAATATATTCCCAAGTATACCACACCAATGCAACCAACAAAATACCTGACATTTCCAGGGAATTCGTGAAATCACCGATTCGCTTGGAAACATTTGATCTCCGAGGGGCTACAGTACTAATAAGCATGGCGAAACAATGTAGATCAGATTCTTAACATGGGGTGTACCCCATACCCTTTGTGGGTATGAGAACCACATGCTGGGGGTATGAGACTTGATTTCTGGATATTTTTGTATATATTTGATTTCAATGTGTCAATGTATACAGTGGAACATTTTGTAAATAAATAACTATTTACAACTATAGATGTTTTTTAATTTTCTGGCATGTTCTATTCCTAGCTATTCCTACCTAAGTATGTGTTAAACAAAGTATATTAAGTTATAGTCAACAAATAGGACGTGAGTGGGCTTGAGCAAAGAGGGTATGG
>NC_061092.1:41323618-41331118 GCF_015104395.2 Macrobrachium nipponense | reverse complement strand
ACTTCAGTGAAGGTATGAAGCCTATGTTAGGTACTACACAACTGGAATTGTATGAAATCTGACTTTGTAAGCAGAAATGAAATGGCGTCTTGGACTTTAACAATAAAAAAATGCGCCGGTAGTTTCTTCGGCGCAATCGAGTTTTCTGTACAGCGTACAATTCTGTATGAAACTCTCAGCTGCGGCCCGGTGGTGGCCTGTGTGGTTGGCACCTATGTCGATGCCAGACGCATGCTCATGCCAAGGTTAACCTTAAGTAAAATACAAACTACTGAGGTTAGAGGACTGCAATTTGGTATGTTTGATGATTGGAGGGTGGATGATCAACTTACCAATTTGCAGCCCTCTATCCTCAGTAGATTTTAAGATGTGAGGGCGAATAGGAAAAGTGCAGTTAGACAGATAAATAGACATCTCAATAGCTTTCTTTTGCAAAAACAATAAAAAGGGTAAAATAAATGTTCCAAGTTTTGACAAAAATTTTATGATGTCCTTCACTTCAAAATGGGATGCAATAACGTCTTGGACTATAAACAGAATAGTTGGAACCAACCGCGTATATAAGAACTATACGAATCTTCCGAATTTAAAAAGGAAAGAAATGCCATCTTTAGCTGGTGTTGATAGGAATGACATGAACTCTCTGAATGAAATAGGAATTACATACACGTACTCTTCAACTGTGATCAAGAATGGAAAGGAATTTTTTACAGTCAACAGGAAAGGTAATAGAGTCTATGAATGTGAGAAGGAATGCTAATAAAACTTAGTTGGTCAACAAGACTGGTAAAAAGAAAACCTGTGACTATATAAAGGGAGGTTTTAAACTATGAAAGTAAACAGGGATGGCTCAATGTTTTCTGTTGGAAGCAGGGATAAATTGTCCTAGGCATTCAGTCTACGACCGTGAACAGGAACGAGTTGAAATTTTTTAGGAATTGAAACAAGCGTAATATGAACTCTGGCAGAACCACGAATAGAATGAAGGGTACGACTGTAAATAGGGATGGTATAAAGTACTATGATTTTAAATAGTGTCAAGTAATTTGTTTTTTTTAATCAATGAAATGAAGTCTTTAACTCTAAACAGGAATGGTATGAATACTTTGACTATAAATAGGAATAGTATGAACTATGAGGTATTTAATTGTAACATGGAGATTCGGTTGTATAAAAACAACATGAAATATTTTAGCTTTGAGCAGGAGTGAACTAGAGTCTTTTATTGTAAAGACGAATAGTATGAAGTAACTCGGCTATAAACAGGAACTAGCAAATGCCAGCAAAAGCAAGCATCTACGAATCTATTATATTAATTTCCTTGGCTGCCTTTCTGTACCTGTGTGTGTCCGGAGCTTCTGGGAATTCCGGAGGCTTATGGCAATTCCGGAGGCTTCTGGGAATTCTGGAGACTTATGGGAATTCCGAAGACTTGGGAATTCCGGAGGCTTCCCCCGTTCTTGTGGAATACTAAAGAAGCGAGTGTTATGAGAGGACATCGAAGACGAAAGGCTTAGGAGAGCCTGGAGATTGTCTTGAAGCCTCTGGAATTCCCAGAAACCTCTGGAATTACCCGAAGCCTCTGGAATTCCCAGAAGCCTCTGGAATTCCCAAAAACCTTCGGAATTCCCAAAAGCCTTTGGAATTCCCAAAAGCCTTCGGAATTCCTAGAAGCTCTCGGAATTCCCAGAAGCCTCCGGAATTTCCAGAAACCTTCGGAATTCCAAAAAGCCTCCGGAATTCCAAGAAGCCTTCGGCATTTCTTAAAGCCTCCTGAATTCCCAGAAGCCTCCAGAATTCCCAGAAGCCTCTAGAATTCTCAGAAGCCTCCGGACAAACACAGACACAGAAAAGCAGCTAAGGAAATTAATATAATAGATGGCTTACAATATTTAGACCTAAAACATGAACACAGCAAAGTCTTTTAATCTGAAACCGGAATGGTATGAAATTTCCACCAGTGAAAAGGAAAATGGTATACAGGTCATTTTAGTGTATTAATCAATTCCCAGGGTACATCACTATTTGCAAAGGAAATACGGACTACATGTGTACACTTTTCATGGTATAAATATAAATCACAAAATCACAATGTTTTGGGGAAAACAATAGTAAGGTTGAAGCTGACTTTGCTAGAATGAAAATATGATTTTCGTTGAGTTCAAAGTACAAATCTAATTACCAAAAATATATATGTACATTTAGAGAAACAATGAATACGGGGATTGTTTAGACTCGTGGCACACAATCTCTTTCCAAACTATTAACAAAAGTCTGAAAAATACTGAAAATATTAAGCATTTATGATATACTGTTATAAAACCACAAAACATCGAAACTTTCATAGAATACATAGTAACAGCATGGTATTTTAAAAGATAAACCATAATATTACTTACAAAATGCTTTAATACACAAAACCATATATATACGTGGAGATATATATATATATATTATATATATATTATATATATATATATATATATAATATATATATATATACATACATAACATACATATATTATATATATATATATATATATATATATATATAGTATATATATATATATATATATATATATATATATATATAATATATTTATTCAATAGGCATAAGCAGATAACTCAATTGCTTTTGCTTTTTGCTTTAGATTAGAAGGAGAAAGAATGCGACTAAAAACGAAATGCTTCAATATAACCTTAGTGTTTCTTTTGTTAACTTCCTTTTAAAGTCACCTTCAGTTTTCTGTCATTAACTTTTGAGAATTCTGCCCATTTTTGTAACACGGTTTCAAGTTCCTGGCAAATAGATGGTTTCCACCTAACAATACCAACGGACGGAGTGGCCCGGTAGTAGTTCGAAAGCGCTCTGGCGTAAGAGAAAGTACGCTAATTTAGCAACGTAAATTGATGCAGAAAATAAATAAATATATTAATATTTCATACATTTTATATATGTATTTACACATCGGTCAAGGCGGAATAACGACTACGAGATGTCGTGATGTTACTATATCGGATGATACTTATACTTAAAAGTCTATAAGTATCCGTATATAAAGTTACAATATTAGTTACTAATGTTAACTTATTTTCATACATCAGTTCACGTTGGTAAATTATTTTAACTTCTCCTACCGCCAGAGCGCTTTCGAACTCTCGGGGCACTCCGTCCGATGGTATTGTTTGGCGGAACCACCTATTTGTTAAGAACTAGAAACCTTGCTACAAAAAATGGGCAGAATTCAAGTTAATGACAGAAAACTAAAGGCAACTTGAAAAGTTAACTCAGTTAACTGAATATATATATATATATATATATATATATATATATATATATATATATATATATATAGTGTATATATATATATATATATATATATATATATATATATATATATATATATATCAGTCAAAATGGAATAATAATAACCGTTATAGATATAATAAATATAATAACGGAAGAGTTTTTCTTAAAACCACAGAAGAACTTTTACGGCAAACTTTATAAAACAAAAGATCATATATAATACCTGATTAAACCAACGTTAATTAATATCACTACTGGTGCCCCATGATTTGACAGGATATTGGAGATAAGTTCCTAACATTTCATTAAAGTTTGATTCTACTATGTAAATACGTTCATAAAATTCTCGAGATGTGGATCTATAGCTGGAAAGCATGGCGAGTCCTATACACTTGTAATACTTAAAAATATATATGCCATACAAAAAAAAAAAAAAAAACATCAGGGCGCTGCTTTCTAAAACTAATAGAACTAACGGATAAACCTATTAAGTATCATGTTATTCTAGGATACACATACCTAAAAAAAATAACTAAAAGATAATTTTTTTTTTTTTAAACCTTCATTCATATTAATCTTATTAAATGACGTTGATGTATTTTTGAATGGAAACAAACCTGAACTTTCTCAGTATTGCTGATTACAGTAAATGATGTTACTTTATTGCTGAAAGCAACAATACTCTTTCAAATAACGTATGTTTATTATTTCTTGACAGGACTGACATTCTTGTCAATTACGAAGATAATGCAAAGGAGTGTGTTTTCTTTAATATTGTTCAGTTCAAAGTATTTAGTTTAGAAGGATATTTTTAGATATTTTATATCCCGATCCGGGCTTGGCAACTTTGATTCTCATTTAAACTATTTCTGGGCACGGTTTCGTAGGCACTTGTTTCATTCCTACTTTGTTGACTGCCATAATATGAGTATATTGAGTATCACATTCCTTTTCCTATCTCACCTTAATATTGTCATATTTTTGCCTGTGATTTTTATTCTATTTTAAAGACAATAGCATAGAAACATTCCATAAATAATTTATATAATCTGGTTATTTAATGATTATGAAGGAATGATTCATGTTAAGACACTGATTTGGTCAGAACCCATTGCTCTAGATAACTGTGCAAAAATTATATAATCAAACTGAAATCCTAGGATTCAATGAATGGAAGAAAAGTTGTTATAAAATTGACTGGAAGATAAGAAAGAATATACGCTAGTAATTAATTATAATCATATATACTTAAGGGTGGCACTTGGCCTGTAACCGCTGTCCCTTTGTCAAAGTAAATTGCTGTACTATATTTCATGGAATGATAGTGAATTCGTTAATATGTATGGCAACTGTTAGGCTTATAAGTTCACTCTACGTCACCTTATGGATTGTAACAATTATTAAATTAGAATTTTTTAAAACTTTAATTGTTTCAATATTCGAGTGCGCTAAAAAGCAAATGAAATCATTTTATTGCAATAATCATATTATTAAAACGATATTCCTTCGACTGAGATGACAAGAGGCAGAATAACAAATAACAGTCTTCTGAGAAAAGGACGTGAGCCACTACGAGGCCTGAGAGCCACCGCTGTCTTCATGCCATCAATTTATCATGACATTTGGAGAAAACATTGTCAAGTAATATGTTGCCAGATCCTACCGGCAGCTTCACTATGATGACTATTTTTTTTTTAGGTACCTAATACCCTCTTACTCTGTCTTTGACGTCAGGTATTACTTTATCTCCCTTTATCATCTCCTCTGCCCATTTTCCCTGTCTCTTCTTCAAAAGGGATTTTGATGCATTTCTCCATTTTCATAGCTGGGTTCTATTAGGGCTGCGTTATCTCCTCATAATGGTTTCGCTTTTTTTCTTTGAAATCTTTACTTTTTTATTTCGAAAATTACGTATTTCTTAGGTGGAGTTTTTTCTAATTTTGACTCATCAGATATGTATATATATACATATATATATATATACATACCATATATATATATATATATATATATATATATATATATATATATATATATATATGTATATGTATATATAGTATATATGTATGTATGTATGTGCATATACAATACTATATATGTATGTATATACATACAGAAATACATATATACATACTATAAACCTTTCAGCATATTTTAAAAGTAGAATAAAAAGTCCACTGCAGACCCTGGTTCTCAGATTGGATATTGACAAGTCAATCTCCTCCAACCATTAGCAATGGAAAACAACCTTCCATGAAGGCGTTCAGATGTCCGCAACATTCGGTAAAATGTTTAGCAGTTTAACCCCCGTGTAAATTGTCAATCCTAGTTCTCCCAAAAGTCAATCACATGTTGCCAGTATCGAAGACTACCTTTTGTTAAATTTTCTTAAAACTCAAAACAGGATTTTTTTCTTATTCCTGGTAACAAACAAACATACATAATGAGACGAAAACAAATACTCCTTGGCGGTGGTTATAATATTTGAAAATCATCAAGGGATCTGAATTCACATAAAAAAAAAAATTTCCCTTAAGAAACATCATACAACAACAAACAATACAGTTTATAATCTATCACACAGTAAATATAAGCAGAAACTGGTAATTCTTATTGCAGGCTGTAGTCCTTACAACTTGATGGTGTGACAAAAGTCAGCCGTGAAGAAAGAATGGAGAATGATGATATTGAACTAAGGAACCTCCGTAACGAGGCTAAAATACTGACAATTAAAAGCCACAGTAGTGTTAAGAATTTTTTTTTTTTTTTTTTTTTTTTTTTTTTTTTTACAATGCTAAAAATTACTAGGAGAGACTTTCGGATACTGCTCCGTATCCCACTTCAGTCCTACTGAAAAGGGCTTTTAATTGTCAATGATGATATTATTTAGCGATTACTAGAAACTATCGAACAATGCTCTTGCTGAACAGACAGAAAACTATTCTCTCTCTCTCTCTCTCTCTCTCGCTCTCTCTCTCTCTCTCTCTCTCTCTCTCTCTCTCTCTCTCTCAAATGAAATTAGGTTTTCACTGAAGCTAGCCCTCTCTGATTAAATTATGAGTTCTACAAGTTAGTTAAATGCGAAGTGACTCTCTCTCTCTCTCTGGCGGTAGTATTATTATCATTAGAACGGAATAAAATCATAATGATACTGCAGACATTTCTTCAGTCTTATGTGTAGCATCTACATACTGTATATATCAACATTCCCAGCCGCAAATGTAGAATATCAATGGTACACAACATCAAATTCAAAGTTGCGTGTGTATAATCTTACAGATACAAGACTATCATATTCAAGAGTTGTATATGTAGAATCAGAAAGTTACACAATCAGACAGTCACATGTGTATAATCCAACAGTTAGGCAAGCATCACATGCAGCCACATGTAGAATCAAAATGCTACACATACTTCATATTCAGATACTTGTGTACTTATGTAGAATTCAAATGCTGCCAAAAGACTGCACAATGACAAAGTACCATTAATATAATTACTTCGATTCCCGCTCGATGCTTTTGTACCTTCAAATTACTATATTTATTATTTAGGGTCAAATGATAATAATAATAATAATCAAATAATAATAAGTAATAATAATAATAATAATAATAATAATAATAATAATAATAATAATAATAATAATAATGAACTAAGACGAGATTCCGATAAGCCTCTGACAATGGTGTATGGACATGTATATTATATATATATATAATTATATATATATTATATATATATCTATATATATATATATATATATATAATATATATAGATATATGTATGTATATACATATATCTATCTATCTATCTATCTATCTATCTATTTATCTATATATATATATATATATATATATATATATGTATATATATATATATATATATACATATATATATATATATATATATATATATATATATATATATATATGTATATATATATATATATATATATATATATATATATATATATTTATCAAACTTCATACTCGTCATTTTATTGACATACTTGTGAAGCTTCCATTTTTGTACTAAAATTACAAAGAACATTATGTAATCATCAGCAGAACACACCAAAATTATATAAAATTTCCCGAAATCCATAACATATAGTATACACCACCTCAACTATTCACGGCAATCTCGCGCATCTAGAATGTGTGTAATGTACTGTATGCTCCTTGTA
>NC_061092.1:41311118-41316118 GCF_015104395.2 Macrobrachium nipponense | reverse complement strand
GTTACGAGTACAGACGCTTTTGAAATTCAATTTCAAAGCATATACGTCAAATGGTATTTTCTGGCAAAAAAATTATTAACAAACCCTAGTATTTACAGAATCAGTATGAAATTAATAGAAATGACTATTATAGATATCAATGTCAATATAGTTCATCAAGATCAATATCTGCATGGATAAAAAACATGTATTTTAATTTTAATATGTTAGTAACACAGGAATGGCAAGACTAATACATACTGGAGAAAAATTTGCGCAAGACGGGTAAAAAGTCGTTCGTATCATTGTGATGACTTCAGTTTAGCACGAAGAGTGAAATTGAGATTTGTATCAAATTTCATTCGCATTACAACGCTCGTCAGTAAGACAGGATTCTCCTTTACAGTGGTCGTAGAATTCTAGCAATCGTAATTATGATGTATATATGATAACCAGACCACTTACCTTCCATGTTTGCATCAAGGAAATAATAATAAATATAATAATATAATAATAATAATAATAATAATAATAATAATAATAATAATAATAATAATAATAATAATACAAAAACCTCATAATCACTGAGTCAATAAAGTGGTTAAGTAAAATCCACAGTAGTGTGCCTGTTTGATTTTGATATTTGAAATATATATAGCTGTATATATTTTAAATAACGAAATCAACAGGCATACTAATGTGGATTTACTTAACCAATAATAATAATAATAATAATAATAATAATAATAATAATAATAATAATAATAATAATAATAATAATAATGATAATAATAATAATAATAATAATAATAATAATAATAATAATAATAATAATAATAATAATAATAAAAAACTGAGCACATACTAATAAAAGTGATAGACTCCTAAGAGGCGGGATGCAACCAGGAACCCCACACTATAAAAACCACCCGGTCGAATAGGCCGAATGTGATAGCTACATAAGAAAAAAGAATAATAATAATAATTTTCATACGATAAGCCTTTCTTGCACGTCAGTATTGGTAATAATTGGCCATATAAAATTAGTTCGCACAATGCAGCCATCATTTTCAACAGAATAATAATGGTAATAATACTCTATTTTCAACTAGTTAACGAACTTCTATTCCTCATGCATTTGCTGTAGTTAAGAGTATAAGACTAAAATAATATCAGTGCCCAATGGTGCTTACAAAAGATTAAAGAAGCAGGAAGCATTCAATTGGAATATCAGGTATTCCGGTGAAATTGATATTGTGTAAAGTTATTTCTGGGGTTATTGAAAATGCCTCAGGAAAAAAAAAGATGTACTGAACATCCATCATTTTGAATAGTAGTGGGGAACGAAATAGGGTGTAGTCATAATTTGCTAATAATAATAATAAACAACACAACAACAACAACAACAACAACAACAATACTAATAATAATAATAATAATAATAATAATAATAATAAAATAATAATAATAATAAATAATAATCAAGATGAAAGTATCCACTCATCGATGTCGCAGTACCATGGGACATCAGAGGAGATGGGAAAGAAAGCGAAAAAAATGATAAGTATTAAGACTGAAAAAATAATTAGAAATGAGAGGATATGGGATATGCCTTTTTTGAGAATTGTACCCATAATTATGGGAACACTATTCACGATCCCAAGATCCCTGAAAGGAACCTGGAAAAACTTGATGCCGAAGTAGCTCCAGGACTCGTGCAGAAAAGCATGCGTAGAAACAGTCCACAGTGAGAAAGTGATGGACTCCTGAGGAGGAAGGATGCAACCCGGAACCCACACTAAAACTTACTACCCAGTTGAGTAGGATGCCTTACATACAAAAAAATAATAATAATAATAATAATAGGCTGATTATACCTATGAATTTATATTTTCGTGTGCAACATCAACAGTCTTAATTTCCGTCGTAAAGCCCAGAAAAAAGCCTCTCTCATAAATAATTATTACATGGTAATATAATTTACTATATAATTGTGGATTTTTATTGCACGTATCAAAAAATCCAAAGAACATGAAAAGTACTTTGAAATCTACTCTCCAACTACAAGCTGATGAAAGATAAGAAGAACTGAGAATACTCTAGAAATTGAATGTCTTAGAAACTGCCATTGTTTTCAATGGTACTGCCCTTAGAGAAGGTCTAGTCCATAATATAATAATAATAATAATAATAATAATAATAATAATAATAATAATAATAATATAATAATAATAATAATAATAATAATAAAAAATACTTTAGGAAATGTCAATCATAAATAATATTAATACCACAATAATCCCTGCTACGGAGAAATTTAGTCCACAAGTGTAATAATGATGATAATATCTACATATGGTTATCCTCTAAGCCAGACACTTTGAATAATAATAATAATAATAATAATAATAATAATAATAATAATAATAATAATAATAATAATAATAATAATAATAATAATAATAATAATAATACTATGAAAAATAGTAATCCTCTCGAGCGAAAACTTTCAAAGTAAATAAAAAATAGTAAAAATTATCATAATACAATTAACTTTTTTGTATTCCTTCAGTTAAAGACATTTTTTCTTTTATCAAATTCATTGGCATTTTGGAAACGCTTTCATTATAGGGGTAGATCCAAATCAAGAAGAGCCATGCTATTCTTGATTGAATCTTGCTTTTAGTAGTGACGGGCATTTCCAAAATGGGAAGAAATGAGAAGTTAAGAGGGCATTCCAGTATTAAGAATTACACACACACACACACACACACACACATAATACATACATACATATATATATAATATATATATATATATATATATATATATATATATATAATACAATAACTTGTTTTTTGTTATTCCTTCAGTTAAATACATTTTTTTTTATCAAATTCATTCAGAATTTTCCTTAACTATTAACATTGTTTCTGACTTCCTTTCATTTAAGATATTAAAACTGTTTTCTGGCTAATTCCTTGATATAATATAAAAAGAATTATTTCAGTCGTCGATACAGTTTAATATAGCAGTTATGCATTTCACATGTTTTTGTTTAACCTTGTGGACAAAGTAGTATATATATATATATATATATATATATATATATATATACATATATATATATATATATATATCGAGCTACAATGTCCTTAATATCTAATTCGCTAACTACCTCGGAATTAATATATTTTCATATATGCTTAACCGAGGGGGAATTTTTTTTCTCGATAATAGACTTGCCTGGACCAAGGCGCGAACTCATGGATCCTTTCAAATCCAGGAACGTCAGTGAAGCTTTTACCTACTACACCACCGCGAGAGGTGTAGTAGGTAAAAGCTTCACTGACGTTCCTGGATTTGAAAGGTATCCCATGAGTTCGCGCCTTGGTCCAGGCAAGTCTATTATCGAGAAAAAAATTCCCCCTCGGTTAAGCATATATGAAAATATATTAATTCCGAGGGTAGAGCGAATTAGATATTAAAGGACATTGTAGCTCGATATATGTATATGAATGGCACGGAAATGCTGTTGATATGACTTATATATATATATATATATCTTAAATCTATATATATATATATATATATCTATATATCCCTATATATATATAATATATATTATATTATATATATATATTATATCGATATAATATATATTATAAATATATATATATATTCTATATATATATATCGATATCTATATATATATATATATATATATATATATATCGATATATATATGTATATATATAGATATATATATATATATATATATATATATATATATATATACACATATACATACATACATACAAGACATATATATATGTATATATATATATATATACTTATTATTATTAATCATATAATATATCATATAATATAGAAAATACTGGTTACATTTTATCAGGTACTTAGGTCATTCTTATTAACCACAACGCTTTCTTAACTCCTCGTTCTTTACATTTTTGGAAACGCTTTCACTACTAGGGGTAGATCCAAATCAAGAAAGAGGCCATGCTATTTCTTGATTTGAATCTGCCTTAGTAGTGACGGGCATTTCCAAAATGGGAAGAATGAGAAGTTAAGAGGGCATTCCAGTTATTAAGAATTACACACACACACACATAATACATACATATATATATATATATATATATATATATATAATATATGTATATATATACATATATTATATAAGAAGCTCTCGCAAGAAAATTGAAAGAAAGATCGTAGACCCTGCTCTTTCGTCTTTATTTCAAGACCTGATCACAGTAACTGTTACTGTGATCAGGTCTTGAAATAAACGTGATAGGTCTGGGTCTACGATCTTTTCTTTTCTAACTTTTCCTGCGAGAACGTCTTATATCATATGCCACGGGACCATTGTGGTATAGAATGAATATAATATATATATATATATGTGTGTGTGTGTGTGTGTGTGTGTGGTGTGTACTAATTTCCCTAAAGATTTTTAACGAATTCCTTCTTTCTGATTTCTAAGCTAATCAAAAAGTTCCGCGGGTGTGAATGCACAATAGCGTCTCCCCATCATTCAGATAACATAGATGCTTTTTTTTTTATTTTTTTTGTGCATAATAATTCCGGCGTTTCTTATCTCAAGGAGAGAAACTTCATTTATGGATAAATTAATTAAAGTAATCTGATTTTCTGCACCTAGAAAAAATATTGTGTTCCTCCGTGTTTCAGATGTAAAGATATCGCTCCTCACTAATATAGTCATGATATCATCTAGTCACGGATATACATCGATATTCCCAGGTTGCAAAAGGAGGCAAAATTTCTTCCATCATTAGGCATGGAAAGTCTTCCCTAATTATAGTTTTATAATAATATATATATTTCATATATACATATATATATATATATATATATATATATATATATACACACATATATAAACCTACTAAAATACAGTACATGAATAATTTTCTGTAGTCCTAATCTCTTGACATTAATGACTAATGTATTTTCCAGTTTATATAATTGGGACA
>NC_061092.1:41286118-41303618 GCF_015104395.2 Macrobrachium nipponense | reverse complement strand
CGTGTATACATAAATAATGTGACATTATAAATATATACATATATATATATATATATATATATATATATATATATATATTATATATATATAATCATACATATATATATATATATATATATATATATGTGTGTGTGTATATATATAATTCGTTTATTTTGCAATTCAAATTATACATGATTTCAAATTTCGGTAATTACATCACAAATATTCAACACATACATACATACAACATGTATATGAGTAGATATATACATATATATATATATATATATATATATATATATATATATAGTATATGTATAGATGTCTATGTATATATATTTCATATATATACATGAATATAATTTCCGTAAAAGCAACCTGCCATCAGTTCAAAATTACCGTATCGAATGGCCTGCAAAGCACAGGAGATTGGCGTTCCCTTTGCAACGCAATAAAGCTTTGATACTCGTCATTAACATAACATACATAACAAAACGTCCCATGTCTTGCCATTCAAATTTCCGCTGCAAATTGTATTGCGAGGTACGTCCAGACTAAGGGGCTGGATCCTTCGTTTTAGAATATCCTTTAGGACAAAGAATTGCATTCTCTGAAGCATTCAGGACGCAGGGCTTGTCTCTCAAGGGTAGATGTAGAAGGGAAGATGATCAATGATTCACTATCTGGGTCTTATTTTCATCGAAAAATAAAATAGAATTTGCTCGGGATTTTTATCGTTTCATATTTTTCATACGTAGATTTCTCCGAGGGAAACAGGTAAGTGCAGAAAAGTGTATACACACGTATATATATATATATATATATATATATATATATATATATATATATATATATATATATATATATATATAGAGGTAAGTGCTAAAGTGTATTGACACAAACTTTAATATATATATATATATATATATATATATATATATATATATATATATATTTCTACCTATCTATATATCTATCTATCTATCTATCTATCTATCTATATCTATCTATATATATATCTATATATATATATATATATCAAATATGTATATATATATAATATATATATATATATATCTATATATATATATATATATATATAAAATATAATACATATATATGTGTGTTTGTGTGTATATTTATATAATGTATATACACATATTCATTATATATATATATATATATATATATATATATATATATATATATATATAAAATACATATACACACATGCAGAAGAGAAATGATAGCCTCCCCACATATGATTTCTTAACTAACTTTTTAGAAAATAAAAATAATTATTTTAGTTAACCGTATTTTTAAATTCTTATTGCTGGTTATAGCAAATCTAAAGCGTTTGTTTCTTTACACGTATCTGATTATTATAATCATTATTAATCTTTAACTTCAAACCAAAATGCAACCCTAGAACGAAAAGGAGATGTTAAAAGCTCAAGTGCTTTAATAGGGAAAAAACAGCCATAAAAATCTATGGCACTAACTGGCACTAACGCTTGTGAGCGTGTCCAGCAAAAGAAAAGAAAAAATTGATGGCGTTAACGCAAGTGATCCTGCCTAGTAATAAAAAAAACACTTACGCATGTGAATCTGCCCAGCAAAAAAAAAAAAAAAAAGCTCTAACGCATGTAAGCATCTCCGGCAAAAAAAAAAAGGGGGGGCATTAAATTTGATTTTTTGTAGTTCCATGTTACATTTTACAGCTTAATTTGGTGCCAGCCAGTAACTTAACATGGAGATGAGGTATCCTTAAAAACTAATCGTTATGAAAAAAAAACATGCTTTTTTTTCTTTAATGGGGTTCATTTATTGAGCGTCTACATATGACATTTAATCGCTTCCAAACGGTTGATAAATGGCCCCTTATTTGCACACATGTAACAACCATATGTAAATGATAAATATTAACTTATACAAAATTGGTAAACTTTTACTCTAATAACGCAACAAGTCACACCGGTGCAGTGTTTAGCATCTGTCCTGTGGGAATGAATGTTAAAAATAAGTAAAATATAGTATATCTAGGTAACAGTAAAGTTGGGATAGATTTTAGTGTGATTTTCATGTGAAGTTTATAAAGGAGACTTAAGAACACCTTATAATAACTCCAGAAGAGGATTGTGGTAGTCAAGTCAAATCATGTTGAGAAATACGAAGGAAAAAATCCTTCATTTCCATGATGTAAAATAGGTAGCTCATTTGAAGTTTGTTTACAACCGACAGGATAATTGATGCACATGCGCACACAAAACGTCAAATTCGCAAGCACGGAAGCCTACAGCGTCGAGATGGGGGGGAGGGGGGGACCTCAGAAGAATAAATGCATCGCTAATGGAGTTGCCGAGAGACCCAGAGAAAAGACAACCATTTGTTTCAACCTGCGAACCTGCGGGGCAGCGCTTCACAATAATAGGTGGCCGTCGACTCTTAATATATCCGTCCTTCTCTCTGCCTCTGTCTCCGTCTCCCTCTGCATTGACTCTCCTATAATATCCTTTGCGCGACTCGATCCTGACTCTGCTTTTACATTTTCCGCACAAAATGAAGTCGCCGGAAAAAAAAGTCGCGCGGCGGGAAAATGCGTAATCCCTCCAATTTTGGCGAGAGAAAGAAAATGCTGGGATGATTAATTAAGCGGCAGAAGTCTTTGGTCAGACGGATTTATATATCTTGGCTGGGCACCTCACGAAATCCCTCGTAATGAATGTTTTTGAATTCCCTTTTTGTATCTCCTGCCTTTAAAAAGTCGCCGTAGAGCAGGACGCATTTAGCGTTTGTAGTGGTTGTATAACGCGAATTAACATACAGGAAGGAGTCTGACAAATAAAAAACCATACGCTTAAAAAAAAGGGGGTAAACTTTTGTGGGCTCATACAATCATACTAATTAAAGTTACAGAACATTAAGTTAGACCTTTTGTAACGAGGAAAATGCCGTAGCTTAGAGATACTTTTAGGCCTCTGACTTCTGCCTCGCCACCTAAACTAAATTTTCACAAAATTAAAAAAAAAAATTCTATAAAAAACGCTGATAAGGCCGTCAAATGTTTAATAATAGTAGCGTTAGTAAAATTTAAAAATTTAAAAAAAAGTCATAGGAGTATTTTACATTTAATTTATATCTAAATATATATATATATATATATATATTATATATATATATATATATATATATATATATATATATATATATAGACGGGTTGAACCAAAAGTCGGTTGACAGTAGATGGTAACATTTATTTTGAAATTACATATACAGTCATATTAACTATTACAATCAAATTTTTATGACCAATTATTATATTTATAATAATACATATAATAATATATAATGCAATACAAATGCACTGAAAATATATATATTACACACATATATATATATATGTATATATATCATATATATGTACATATATACTACCATGACATATATATATATAGATATATATATATATATATATATATATATATATATATATATATATATATATATATATATATATATATATATATATAATATATATATATATATATATATATATATATATATATATACCCCATCGTTATAGTATAACCCTAAAACAAACCCTATTCCACCTACTGTCCACCTTCTGTTGGTCCACCCATTATTTATATATTTATATAATATAATATATATATATATATATATATAATATATATATGTATATATATATATATATATATATATATTATATAATATATATATCATATCTGAACTAACATAATAAGTGGTGCCATTTTGTGTAACTGATGCATTGTATGTTATCCTAGAAAACCCATACATTACATGAAATCCTATCAGAGTAACACACTGCGTGCCATTGATCAGACTCCATAATTTGCATGGCATTTAGGTCTTGCTTTTTATGTATTATGTAAACCTAACTTATATACACACGGCAAGAAATATTTAAATGCAATATTGCATGCCATCCAGTCTAATTCACATAGCTTCTCGTCTAATACATGCCTTGTTTGTCCTTTCCCAATTCATACACTGTATGGGATCCTATTTAAATAGAACATTGGATACCATCTAGTCTAATAAATATATTGGAAGCCATTCCACATTTTTCATGCGTGGCATGTCATACTATCTAAAACTTACACTGCATAAAATCCTATGTAAATACTATATTCATGCCAGCAAGTTCAATCCATAGATTAGATGATATTTCACACATATATTGCATGTTTTCCTTTCTAAGTCACCTATCATAAGTCATCCTATCTAGTAGAAATATAGCATTTCATACGCTCTGACTGTTACGCTAAGTCATTCTTTTTAAATCAGGCGTTACATTTTATCCTATCTAACCCAAACTCGGGATGCAATCTTACCACACTTAGTATGTATTGCATGACATCCCATCTAATCCAACTACTGGATAATATAATCTCATAAATCCATTCATTTTATGTCCTACTAACTAGCTCATTTATTGACTATTATTTTGTAAAATTTATTTATTACATGCAATACTATTTAACCCATTCATTGCACACCATTATTTCAAGCCCAAAACAATGCAAGCACTGCACTGCAGGCCACTGCATCTACCAAATACATTGTTTCATTCTAAGTTATATATAGCTGCAATGTAGTTCAATCTACACATTGCATATATGCTTATCATATCCTTCTACAGCATGTCATACTATCTTACCTCTATACGGTAAATTACCTTTTCAAACTAATCCGCATGGCATCATCCCATTTAAACTTTATATTGAAATGTCAGCAGGAATATCCTACACGGCGTTCAATAAGATTGCAGTGTAACTTCATACAGGTCTCAAAGACTAACATTGGTCACAATCGGGAATCTGGCACAATGGGCCTATGCCATACTTACACGAATGATAAAATACTCAAGCGTTTCAAGGTAAATATTCAGATATCGTATCTCTAATACTTCATTGACAGTTTTAAATTCCCTTAAATCATCATGAATAAATACCAGGAACACAATGCATCATAAAACAAAATTCAGCTATCATCATTATACAAATGAAAAACGCTGAAAAGGTGAAAGACATATTTGAATGAATATTTCATTTATTTGTCTTGTCGGCCTTCTGGGGGAAAGGTACAGATAAAAATAAACTAAAATACGATTCGCCGCTTTCAAAGATAAAAATGTCCTGCTTTTTAATCTTGCACGTCCTCGATTTTGTTTCGAGTTTTCCACTTTTTCAAATCGGCTAAATTTCTCTAAGTCATCAAAAGATGAGATTTATTTCAACAATTTCAAAATTCTCTCAAATCACACCGAACGGCAGGTATCGGGGGCGACGCGCCTATAATATTCTGTAACATATGCCTGTTGCGGTCAATCTTGGGAAACCTTTCTAAAATTTTATATCACCTTGATTTGATATACGATAAGTTTCAGGTACAAGAAGTATCGCAAATAAAAATAAATATAAAGCATAAAAGACCGTCTGTAGCCTAATTCAAAATTTATCCGTAATGTGAATTAAAGTTCAGGCATTTAGTTATGGGATTTCTATACTTAAAACTAGAACATCAATCAAAGCTTACTGTAGTTTTCAGACAGCAAATTCATCAAAAGCAATACGTGAATACACTGAGATCTAATATGTGAATTATAATGAAATTGGATAGTTCAATAATACATTGGATAATGCAGTAAGGATTTAAACCAATCATCCTATTGTTTAAATTTCGCTTATTGTTGTGAATGTGATATTGTCTTTATACTTGAACGTAAACATTCAGATGTATTATTATAAAAATTTACAGAGCTATATAAGCGCTAGGAGGACTATCGCTAATGTTACCTTGGATAAGCAAAGGTGACTCCGTATTTACTGGCTGTTGAATATTTGCCTAAGAAAAAGAAAACTTTAGGCTAAAAGACAGTGAAATTCCATTGTGAAAATCTGACTTGTCTAAACGTACAGTGTTCTTCCCCGTCAGGCGTTGTGTCATGTCTCTCCTTCATCATTTAAAATACTTCCATACACTTTCAATGACATACTCAATAACCGTATACAGCAGTAATTTTGCAATTAACATGATCATTTTTTCTTTACTTTATACAATGAGTAACCTGGACATTGTGGAGATAGTACCTCAAACCACTTGCATCTCCTAGGCTGCACTATCTTGGTCACTTCATGTAAAAGAGAAAGGTAATAACAGCGATTGTGCAAAACAAAGGGCATTAGGACAAGTCATATACCAAGAGTCTGTAAGGTAAGATTTTAACTGAGGAAGAGACATAACTCTAGAGCTGGCAGGTTTGTTAAAACAAGCTGAGGTATTTGTTGTGTAACCTAAAGAGAGAAGTTTCAAAGTAAAGAGAAAAAGTAGCAAATGGTATGTATAGACCTAGAAAAAGCTTATCACAGAATCGATGGAGGCAATAATGAAATTGATGAGAAAAAAAAATTATATAAACGATGAATTTATGAGTATTAAAAAAAAAGTATTTGATAAAACAGGAGAGTGTGATAGCATATGAAGACTTGAGTGTGACTGGTTTGGTGTAAAAATGGGTCAAGAAAATAGTTTTATAAAAGTGGCTGTTTTACACTAGTCACAAGAGGAATGATCTGAGAAGTCGAAAAGAAGTAAGTTTAAGGTGCAAAAGTATTAGTGGTACTAAAATGACCGGTGGATAGACTGTGGAACGCTTGAAGTTTGCAAAAGTATAGCGACAAACTATGAAAGGATACAAAGAACGAGAGAAAGACAAGGATATTCATATCTAGATAGTAAAGGAAGTAATAGAAAGGAGGAGAGGAAGACAAGGAAAGTGATATTTAGATGGTAAAAGATGTAATAGAAAGGAGGAGATGAAGACAATGAAAGTGATATTTAGATTGTAACAGAACTGATTAAAAGGAGGAGAGGAGGACAAGGAAAGTGACATTTAGACTGTAAAAGATGTGTTAAAAAGGATAGGAAAGAAGGAAAGAGATATTTAGATTGTAAAAGGTGATAGAAAGGAGGAGAGGAAGACAAGGAAAGAGATATTTAGATTTTAAAAGATGTGATAGAAAGGAGGAGAGAAAGACAATGAAATTCATATCTAGATTGTAAAAAGATGTAATAGAAAGGAGGAGAGGAAGACAAGGATCTTAATATTCAGGAAGAAAGAGACTGAATGGAGCCATTTTTATAAAGTAGGAGTGGAGTGTGGCACTAACTTCCGTATAGTTCTTCCACTGGAGCAATATTCTGATTATGTATATATATATATTATATATATATATATATATATATATATATATGTATGTATATATATATATATATATATATATATATATAATACAATAATATATACATATTTATCAGCTGTCAATTTAAAATCCGATCAGGCCTGTAAGAGCGTCCATTTTGTGTTTACTTAAGTTTTATAGTCCATTTCACTTTCATTTGAATAGGCTATATATTACACACTACGTATATATACTCTCTCTCATCTCTCTCTCTCTCTCTCGCTGTCTCTCTCTCTCTCCCTCTCTCTCTCTCTCTCTCTTATATATATATATATATTATAATATATTAAACCACATTTCTTAGTTCAAACACAGTGCGGTACATTTTCGCATGATAAAAAGCACACATATATGAATATTATAATTATCAATCAAACTTATCAAACAGTCACATGGAATATGGCTAAAATAGTATCACCAAGAAAAACTAGCCCTTTCAAGATTATATGTTTAACTCATTTGTCAAAATCTTACAGCTTTTTCCTGGGCATAGAATAAAATGATTTGCAGATGATGAATAATTTTCTGGAGCCAACTCATTTACATTTTGTATCATATTTTGTCTCTCCTTATCATTATGATAGTTTGGAGAGAGAGAGAGAGAGAGAGAGAGAGAGAGAGAGAGAGAGAGAGAGAGAGAGAGAGAGAGAGAGAGGAATTTCATTTCTATTTCGACAAGACAAAATATTCCAATATCTGTTGTTCAATCATTTTCGCCTACTTGGCACTCATCTTGAAGAATCTGCATGTATTACCACTGACACACGCTAGCCACTGAAAATAGAAAGTTGAATACATCCATTGTACTTCATTACCATTCCTGAGGTACTAGTTATATATACATACATACATACATACATACCTACATACATACATACATACATACATACATATATATATATATATATATATATATATATATATATACATATATATATATATATATATATATATATATATATATATATATATATATATATATATATTTATATATTTACATTTACACATTTCCTTATTTGCCAAAGCAAGTTTACCAATATTCAATTAAAATACTATGCATTTATCTTAAATTTAAATAAAAAAACACGTATTTTTTCATTAAATCAGAGGAAATCTGGTAAGCCCTTGTGTACCTACAGCTATATACCTCTGGTTTTGGTGTAAAGTAAAATTGCTTAGATTATTATAAAGATCCCAAATTTGCATTCACATTAACTAATATAACCTCTATGACCGTACTGAATTTATTGGCAAATGATTAAGCCTTTCCTTTCTTACCTACATATTGATACATATTTTGCATTACACATTCAAAAATCTACTATATATAAACATAGATAATCTTCAAACAGTCACACACATACACACATATACAAAAAACAAAGGATTGTTCCAAACCTTCAAGCAGTTTTTAGACCACACATTTCCTAGGAAACATGAGAATATACATACAGGTATAAAGATATGCATTTGCAGATAAATATGCGTTATTATACATTATTAAGCGAGAGAGATATATGGTAAACCAATCTTTTTACAATTTAGCAATTGCCATAGTATCTAAAGCAGTATAACACACGAAACAAATGTAAGGAGAGGCTGATAACAATTCTATAAAGTTAAAGCGATTCGAACAATAGAATTCATGTTTATGATAATTATAATTTTTCTAGTATAATTTCTTCTACCTCAGTAGAGGATATCTCTACTTATGTTTGAAAACAAATACGTGAATTCTTTATAATTTCACACTATTCGTAGATGCACTTACACAGACAAATAAACAATCCTATAAAAATACAATATATTCATATTATATACACACATACATATATATATATATATATATATATATATATATGTGTGTGTGTGTGTGTGTGTGTGTGTGTGTATGTATGTATGTAAGTTTGCATTTTTATAGGATTATTCATTTGTCTGTGTGAGTCATTCTACGAATAGTGTGAAATTATTAAGAATTCACATATTGTCTTCACACATAAGTAAAGATATCCTCTACTGATGTAGAAGGAATTAGGCAAGAAAAAATTATAATTATCATAAACAAGAATTATATATATATATATTATATATATATATATATATATATATATATATATGTGTGTGTGTGTGTGTGTGTGTGTGTGTGTGCGTGCAACGTTTCACTATTATATTTTATATATCTTTCAACAAAAGGATATTGCCATAGTAACTCCATTACCTAATAACAAGATATTGTTACCTAATGCAAAATAACCTCATGACACAGGTTCTTGATGTTAAACATTATCATTATAGTTCTATCTCTACCATTAATTACTTAGACTTTTACTTTTCTATCTGCAGACATTTCATTTTGGCGCTTGGCGATGGCACAGGGTGATTCACTAACTTGCCTATTATTTTCATGCAACTAATTATAATTTTTTATTGCAATTTATTTGATTTTTCCCTCATTTCTTCATCTTTGAAAAATATTGCATTACATTTTCAAATTAAAAGCACGATGTATATAAAATTTATATAGTGCTTTCTAGCTTCACATATAAACTAATATTATGAAAATTGATCATAATAATAATATAACAAAAGTAACCTTCTTATACATAAAATTGTCTTCAGAAATCATCGCATACTATTGAGAAAATAAATGTTCAATATACATGTAACACGGGAGACCCGTATTTGCATAGCAGTTATTGCCTCTATGACAAATACTGCATTTTTCCAGTTGCAAAGTACCGTTTTACCTGATGTCTTAGAGAGCATTAAGTAATATGTCTTCGGAAAATAATTACTCATCGAGAAAACTGAGATACGGTCATTAACAAATAGATATATACTCGTGATGATAGGATCGAAATTCACTTGCCATTTTTGCATTATCTGTTACAGTTGACTTAGCTTATACAATTGTCATACGTCTGGAAGATATAAACAGTAATACACTTTGCCATCATTAAATGGTCTTTGGAAATCACCGATACACCGAGATTTGACAATGTATTAATGTCAGTCTCACAGAAGAATGCCGAACTCGAATCAAATTCACGGACACCAAAGCAGTTGACAATTATTCAGCGCAGTGGAATTAAAGTAACACAACTCTTACCAAAAATCAGAGAGATAAGATTAAAATCGAAACACAGAAACTCAAAATAACACTGGTTGGATGTCCTGTGGCGTCTGGGAGACTAAACTGATGCTGCTTGGTGGAAGAGCCGTGTTTACTAGTTGTCCCCAAGTGCACTGGGATAAGTAGATCTGGTTTGACGAAAAATAAATTATTTGTGCTGATTTCTTTTAAGTAAATTATAGTCCTAAGTAAATTATAGTCCTCTTATTTTGAATAGTCGGAGATAGGTGCGAAAATGGATCTTTCTAAGTTACTTAAGATACACTTTTAAAAATTTGTACTAAATATACTACCTTCCCGTGATAGTTAACTTGTGCTGTATCAATATCAGTCTATACATATATATATATATATATATATATATATCTATATATATATATATATCATATATATATATATATATATATACGTATATATAGTGTACTACTCTAGAAAACGCAGATATCTCAAAGAATTGTCTTCCAGCATTAATTGAACTCTGCAGAAACATAAAGTAAAAACATTTATTGAATGGGTGGTGAGTTAAAGATTATAATTTCCATGAAAAAAGTTACATTTCTCTGCCTGTTTTGCATAGTATTTTATTCAGTATCATTTTGCGAAGAAAAAAAATCCAATTATCAATTATTCTTGTAAAGTATTTTTCAACACTGTAACTCAAATTACTCTATTATACACAGGATTTTATCTTCCTGTCAGACTCAAATTTCAATTTAGTTTACGTAAGATAATTCGTCACTTCACAACTTGAAAATGTTTTTCCCAAATTTCACAAAACGCTGAAGCATTCATTGAGAAATTGATTTAAAGAAAAATAAGTTTCTAAGTTCAATTCATCTACATGCAGTATGTGGTAATTCAATTCATCGGATTTCCTAAAAATGGAAGATTCATTTACTCATGGCATTCACTCACTTATACAGTCATTGACTGAAAATGAGCACAGGATGTACAGCTACTGCCTAAGAACAGTTAATACTACTTGGGTGAAATTTAAACAATTAAAATAAGAAAATTTAAGACTAGGTTCACAGTTGTGCGTTGCAATCCATGTCCAGGTGCCTAGATATGAAATTCAGATTGGATAAAATTATACTGACATAAGTAATTTAGTTTATATAAAACAATATACAATTAAAACTGATTCTTTCCACTTTGCAGATGGCCAGTTTTAAACGTATCAGTTAATCATTTACCACAGATTGCAGTTGTGCATGTATTATCACATATTGTCACTGCACTCATTGTTAGTTTTTCATTAACTTGTTACAATAAATGTGCGTTTTTAGTAATTTTATCATGGTAATAAAAAACCAGGCACATGTACGTGATGTCACATACATGTATCCACTTATTTATAAAACTATTATCATTCATTAAAACATCCTATTTGCTGAACCTGCTAGCTAAAATAAATTATAATATGAATTAAAAATGGTTAGGCTTAATTAGAGGCCGTATCAAATATAAAGAAATTGTAATAGATACATTTCCATTACGTCCTATGTAAATTCTGATTTTATCCATGTTCTCTTATATACATACATATACTATATATATATATATATATATATTATGATATATATATATATATATATATATATATATATATATATATATGACCAATCATGTCAGCTATAGGTACTTTCAACTACCATTTGTCAAAGTTTCTTGTTCCTATTTTAGCTCCTATATATATATATATATATATATATTATATATATATATATATATATATATATATATATGTTATATATATTAATTATATTATTAATATAATAATATAATATATTATATATAAATATACATATTAAATTATATATTATATATATAATATAATATATAATAATAATAATATATATATATATTATATGTATGTATGTATGTATAGAAGTCATCAGAGTAACATGAAATGTAGCTATTAACGGCTGACAAAGGCGAACAACATAACTAAAATACCTTTGAAATTTCTTACGGGCTCAAAAGGAGGGAAAATTCTTCCAGTTAGTTATGAGCGATTATCTGTGAAACAAACTCTCACTTACAAAACTTAAGTAATGTGAAATATTTTCAAATGTTTCAACTAGTGGGCATATAAATAAGCAACTGATTCTAATATAATTAGAAATCCCTAGTGAATAAGAAGGAACTACAAATATTTTCATGTTTCCCAATTCAAGGTTGATGCCGTACGTCAAACATTATTATATAATAAATAATAAAAATTCAAATACTTCCCGTTGCGAGACTGATATACATAAAGACTATTACACTGAGATTCCAAACACACCTGACTATTATGTACTTCAATAATCAAAGACGTATTTGATATAATACCTTAACAGCATTGACACTCATGACCTCACAGCTTTAGCGCCAATTTGTAAAATAGAAGTATATCAAACGTTGAATTATATTAAAGTTTCGATGATTTTAAAGATTCCTTGTCGTCAAATTTTGAGTCATCAATAAAACAAGACAATATCTCTTATTCGAGTGGCTCCAAATAGCTTTAAAATATATTTCAAGAATAGAGGCGTTATCATTAACCATGTTCCTCACGTAACTTCATATTAAAACATCTCTTCATAAATTCAAAATAGCTTTCAAGAATAGTAAGATTGATCACAGATAATATTGCTAAATAGCTTCATACTTTAAATGGCCCAATTCAGTTTTAAAACATCCTCTAAGAACAGAAAGGTTAAGATCAATTTTATTTTCTATAATACATTCTTTCATTAGAACTGCGCTTCATAACCTTACTAAATCTTTCAAGAATATTCAAGTATATATCAATCATATTCATAAAAATATATTAAAAAAACATTTACATTGCAATGGATATTCTTTGGTTTGTAATATCTTCAAAGACTAATAATATCTATAGTTATTCACATTCATAAAATCACTTCCGACACTAGAATAGAACTCCATAGCCTTGATCTATCTTTCCTGCTGGAAAAGAAAGTTGATTAACAATAATAATATTAATTTAAATCTTACACTAGACAGGCTCTTCTTGACCTAGAAATATCTTTCAAGAATAGAACGCTGCCGTCCATCCTATTACTAACATAACTTCTCATATCAAAGTAACTCTCCATGGTCTTAAAGTCTCTCCCGTGTAGAAATATCATTATTTATACTCCAAATACAATAATTACTTACAGTGAAATAGTTCTTCATACTCTAAAATATCTTACAAAAACAGACAGATAATAATCAACCTTATTCTTCATAGAACTTCTTACTTTTGTATGTCATTTCGTGGCCTTCAAAATATCTTCCAAGAATAGCAAGACTGATCACTAATTATGATCATCCAGCTCCATATATATATGAATGGGTCTTCATGCTTTTGAGAAAAAAGGCTTTCAAAAAGAGAAAGGTAATTATCAATCATATTCATAATTAATTCATGATATAGTAAATTCTCTTTATGACCATAAAATATTTCTCAATAATAGAAAGATTGTCTCCAAAAAATATCAACTTTTGTTATAACGGCTCCCCATGGCCAGAAAATATTAATTTGATATTTTCTTCAAAAATTACTGTATTGTTTATAATCTAAAGCAACTAATGTAATATCACACTTTTTTTTCTAATATGAAGTTCATATCTTACGATCGTAATATTCATCAGATTAATTCCAAGTCTAGAATTCCAGTAACTCTAAAGTATCTTCAGACATCACTTTTTGCTTGCTTACGTACACAGATTTTTAAAATTACTGTATTCCAAGCGTAAAATTCCAGTAAATCTGAAGTACCTATGAACATCATTTTATGCTTGTTTAAGAAAACAAGTCTGTTTCAGCGTAAACATTATAAAAATCTCGACACTTAACCATCACACACCTAAAATTATTATTTTTTTGTGTCTATTACAGTCCTCCATTTATTATTATTATTGTTGTTGTTATTATTATTATTATTATTATTATTATTATTATTATTATTATTATTATTATTATTAATTATTATTATTATTATTATTATTATTATTATTATTCAAGATAGTTTAACCAGACCACTGAGATGACTATCAGCTCTCATAGGGTTGGCCCGAAGGATTAGATTGAAATACCAGGTCTAGGCCATAGGCCTAGAAATAAAAAAAATATTACATGGGTTCAAGTACTGTCAGGGTTCGCGTACTGAATTAATAATTTTATTATTCCGATTTCATAAATAAAAAAAAAATTGGAACTCTTGAATTACCGATATGAAAAATAGCATTCGAAATCACCCAGTGGAAAGAGGCTTATTGCCATTTCAGAATTAGGTTTCGTTACGCTAATAGCGTTACATTCATAAACTCACTCTTCTCTAATACCCAGGATTATAAATATTCAGGTTTCTTACAACACTAAGAGGAATTACACGTTTCGATAATTCCAATTTATATTTTTGGATCAAACACTGAACTAATGTAATATATATATATATATATATATATATATATATATATATATAATATATATATATATTGTACTATATACATATACAATAATATAACGCAAAATGCAGCGTGCAGATGTACATTAAGAAAAAGCCATTACCAAATACGCGTCACTGGAAATGTGGCAAAATCTAAATATTATCTTTCGAAAGAAAAATAACTTTACCATTCTCTGCATTAGCTATCATCTTTCAGGATATACGGCGCAATGTGAAGGTATACTTTTCAATGCTCAACATGAAAGATCAAAAGATCAGTTTTCATTCCCTCCTTTCCTTAGTTTTACTGTAAAAATGTGACTGTGCCAAATACTGAATCAAAATACAATTTTTATGTAAAAGTTTTATTCGTTTTACAGTTCACCAATTTAGTAAACTACAAAAAGATTTAGCCACTAGATATTTCTTTGCTTGTTACAGCCACTGTTTTTATTATCATCATTATTGTTTCTGTTAAACATTTTAATTAAGGTAAATTATTTAATTAACCTATTACGTAAAAGGATAATGCTTCAATGAAATATTCTCCATGTGCAATCATAAAATTTTCCCAATAAGCAACTGATAACCATTTTAATTATATATATTTCAATGCCTGGATCTGACTAAAATCTGCGAAATAATTAATTCAATAAAATATTCCCCTTTTACTCCAAGGCCAGTTTGTTTCAGTAATAAACTTATAAGTATTTCAAGAGAATATTAAAAAAAATATTGGCATTTTGATTCAAAGTCCATATTTTTCCCAAAGGATTTTTTATTTAAAAGATTAATTCCGATAATGAAAAAAGTACTTTCTCTTCAATTCAAATTTCAGATATATCACGATGTCGAAAATTTAATAATAAGTAACTTGTGCAAATATTCCTTTTTATTTCAAAGTCTAGATTTATGCCAACCCTAAAATACCAAGTACCTCAGTATCATATTCCTCTTTATTTCAACTTCATTTCAAAGACTAATCCTAATGCTGAATTACTCAGCACTTTAAGAAACTATTATCCTATAATTCAAAGCATTGATTTATCAATGCAAATCAGGCTATTACTTCAATACAATATTCCTCTACATTCGCAAATTTAGAAATCACTCTACCTTTGGTAAGAAATTTGACAACATATTTTCCTATTTTTTAGAAATTTGATTTCTATCAATGTTTCATTAGGAATTATTTTGACAAGATACTCTCCTTTACTCTCAGTCCTTGATATGTTTCTTTACTTAACTCATTCAAGTACCTTAATAAAATACTCTCCTTATCTTCAAAGCTGGATTTCTCTCATAATATAACTACTAATATATCTTTTTTGTCATTTTAAACAGATTCATACTCTTTCCAAGTTATTAGTTAATACAGTTGTTTCTACAATTCTATATCTGAACAATTAATCTCGCGGCATAGATATTTTTATAACAATAAATAATTAACAAAATTAATAGTTATATTGACCACCAGGCCCAAATGAAATAGTATTCAATGAGCAAGAACTACAAAAGTACAAAATTTGTGGTGTGGACGGAGAAATAAAAAAAAATATTTACCATTATAACAGAAATGTTAATCAAGAAAAATATAATTCATAACCTACCTCAGACAATTTTTCAAAGTCGCCATTAAATCTCAACTAAGACGGAAAATAGGACCACTGAAAATTAATGAGGTATCTACAATTAAACTCTTGCAACAATTTTTTTCGAATTATTATCGGATAATACTTTGGTGATTTGGGCTTATGTCAAGTATAAAGACTATGTTATTGAATATTTGCAAGTCTTAAATGATATTCATCAAGGAAAAAAATACACAGATGTCGGTATCAAAATAAAATGATTGACTGGGAATTTATTAGAAAAAAATCATGTTTTTCTTACCTTTTCCAGGGCTTCTTTATTTCAAACTTTAGATTGTTCCGATATTAAACTGATAAAGTACTTCCTTCGGGAAAATATTAATTTTTATTTCAAAGAATAGATTTAGGCTAATGTAAACACTACCACAATTTTTTCTTATTTCATCCTGAATGCAAACATATATTTAAAAAATCGATGAAAAAATAGATTCTTCAAGAAAATATCCCTCGTTATTTATAGGTTTATGTACGCTATTTGCACTTCGTCAAAATATTCTTCCTCATTTTAGGGACTGGATTTGTCAATGCTTAACTAACAGATGCTTTAACAAAATATTTTCCATGATTCTAAATCCCATATAGGTCTGTACTTGACAGATAAGAACCTTAAAAAAAAAAACCTCAATTTCCAGGGCTACATTACCTTAATGACATGATTAGCATTTTTTTTAATTCGCAAATTAATGCATATCATTTGTTTTCAATAACTGTACATCTAAATACGGAATTCACTAGTAAAATAGATTGTTAAAGAAAATAGGAACTTAAAAATATACTATAATTGACCACTAAAAAAAAAATGTATTCAACGAGCAACACAGCAGGAACTGAAAATGGGCAAAATTGTGATACTTACGAATGAATGATAATAAAAAAAACAAGTAATTGACTAAAAAAGAAATATTATTCAATTAAACTATGATTAACCTACTACAAATAACGATTATAAACACGGTCACCAATACGGACAGATGATAGGACCACTGAAATTTAACGTGAATA
>NC_061092.1:41265002-41277502 GCF_015104395.2 Macrobrachium nipponense | reverse complement strand
ATATATATATAATATATATATATATACCATATATACTAATATTAACTTAATTATATATATTATATATAAATATATTAATATAATATTATATGTATTATATATTATATACGATATCTATATCTATCTATATACTTCTATCTTACTATATATAATTATCTATCCGACTTCTATCTGACTCAATCTATCCTTATTCCAATATATAAAAGTATTATATATACAACACATATAATCATTTATAACAATATATTAAATATTAATATATATATATTAATATATAATATATATATATAATTATAATTAATTACTTATTAAACTCCATACTATATTTAGAAGAAAATTCAAATTTAAAACAATTTAGATTACAGGAAGGATCTCTCGACTTCCAAAAACATTTTTATTGCATGATCAAATAATTTTTCTTTATCGAAGATTGATAACTATGTATTTCTGTGTACAGATATTACGATAGAACTCAATACTTTTAAATACACCCACTATTTTTCGTATCATGAGCTTTTGAAGAAAGCTGCTAAATCGACGAAATGAAAGAAGCGCTCATAAAGCATATATTAATAAAATAAAGCCGCTGGGCAAAGCTTTGATATGCTCAATTTTCCACGAAAAGATCATTTCCATCTGAGCCGGCTAGCTTCCTTACAGACGAAAAGAAAAGTGAAAAATACTTAAAAATAAGAGTCAACAGTGATTCCTTGGAAACGACTGCCTCGTTCTTCAAGGGTAAATATCGAATCGCCGGAGGCATTTTACGTATACAAGAGCAAACAGCGCCAAAGGAAAGGTTCCAGGGAGGAAAGGTAAGAAAGCAAAGTTACTTCGGGATCACATCTTCAAACACCCACTGCAGACGCGCCAGTGGACTTATTAAAAAAATATATGGACTCGTTCTCGCCGGATACGAAGAAATGATTTCTTTCAGGTGTGGCGGCAAGGTTCAAGATGCAGCCGACAAAGGGAATGCATCTAGATTCGATGGGAATTGGGAATATATATATATATATATATATATATATATATAATATATATATATATATATATATATATATATATATATATATATATATATATATATATATATATATATATATATATATATATATATATATATATATATATATATTATTTTCACACTTTAAAATACATTTATATATAGGACATTGATGTTATGCAAAATCCTATTATTAAATCGCAAAATTGTCTGGGTAAGTGACATATGTACATCATTATATATATAGATATATATATATATATATCATATATATATAATATATATATATATATATAATAATAATGAATAAACTTAATATAAATGTGTTTTTGCTTTAATTTTCACTTGCCTAGACACTGCGCAATTTACAATACGTACGATCGTTCATAAATGAAACTTAGTATAAACTGGGGAAAATTGTACAATTGAGTGCTACGAATGTTATATTTCCTGATATTTGCCTACAATTTCCCTTTCCATTTACAATCAAAGGTGTTGCTTCACAAGATTTATATACTTTTTTTTTGCATTTCATAATTCGACAGTTTTTTTTTTTTGTTGCTTCATATAATTATTTTACGGGGCGATCAGGGTACAATTATTATATAGTACGAAATTGAAAAAATTGCGAAATTGAAAATTAAATGTAACTAGTATAAACCTACTGTCTTTCGAGAATTAAAAATAAATATACATGGCATGCTATAATATTTGTAAATATTGCCAACATTACATAAAGTTAAATTTTCATCAAGGCGATAAATTTCAGATGATGGAAAATAACTGCAAGGTCTTCAGGGATTAATTAATTAATCCGAATCTTACAACAGTAAAGTTGAAAACGTACCGGCTAAAGGATTAAGGCCCTGATAAAGGAAATCTTTACTTCTTTCGTTTTTTTCTGTAATAAATGGGCTACGTAATTTTTACTAAATAATTTGAATTTCCCTCTCCAAAACAATAAGACCTACGTACACCTACGGATAACGAGCTTACCTAAAATTAAATGGATCTTTTCTAGATAGAGAACGCAAGGGTTTTATAACCCGGTATGTATTCACCTTTGCGGCCTGTTTGGTACCAGATCGTTGGGAATTGGCATAAAAACATAAACAAAAGAATGTATAAAGATAATGACCCCCAAGAAATATTAGTCGTAGATAACGACCGCGAAAAACCTTTGGTGGTCACTATCTAGGAAGGTCCAATTCGATTTTCCCGTTCATGAAAATAAGATTTCTTCCAGTTACAGGAACATGGTCGATGTAAGTTCCAGAATCTATTTTTTCAACTTCGTTATTTAATGGCTTAGAATTCCATACATTAGGTCGTTAACATTTCCAGGTCTTAACGTTAACAGTTAGCCAAGTAAGAGCTTTGGTTCCAGCTACTCTAATATTTGCAGTTCCACGAAGATGATCTATAGTAGTTCTATTGAACTTGGTCACTACCAATCATACAGTGATAAGGCAGTGGCTTGGTCTCCCATTTTTTTCATGGTGAATTTAATTGACAAAAAGTAAGGTTCGATATTCAACCATTACCAACAGTATAAAATTATGGGATTGCAACCAAAAATAAAATACTTTTTTTTAAGCAAGGTCATTGGTGAACATAAATACCAAAGGCGAAAATAAAGGTTCGATATTCACCAATTACCAACATGTATAAAATTTATGAAATTTCAACCTAAAATAAAATATATATTGGCCTACCCATTCATGAAAGGAATTTTAGTGTGGACTGCGAGCTAGGAAAGGTAATAGCTACGATCAGCTTCTAAATTTTAATGAAACATGGAAACCACAGAGATGCAAAATATTAAAAACATTTAAATCAATTGCCTTATATGATGCAATAACTTCATATCTTTTCCCTTTCCTGCATCAGAAATAAAAAAAAAAATTGGGCAAAGCTATACAAATATTAAACGATAATCTTATTACACAAAATCGTCTATTTCTTTCAATTTAATTACAAAAACACAAACAAACATCAGGAATAGCTGATCCATTTGTACGTCATCTTAGAAAAATGCCCCAGTATTTTATCTCATTAATATTAAAAACAAAAATCAACATTTATTTACTCATAAAAACATGCAATGTGTGGTATCGCCACTGAACCATATCCTAACAAAAAATAAATTATACAAACTCATAACATAAGTTATCTGTTGTCTCAAAAAGTTCTCTCCCAAGGTCAGACTTCAGAACTTCCTTGTTAATCTTCGGTCATCCAGCAATAAGAAGGAAGCTTCATAAACACATGCTTTAAAGATGCCCTACATCAATATAAGACAATGCGAGGACCTCAAACTTGAGACAATGTCAACGGAAAGGAAGTAAGAATAGGTATATTCACTTAATTAACTATATCATAAATATTAAGCGGAAATAGACGCGGGTCGTGGAGGTTGGTTACTAGTTCTGGAAAGATCTTCAAATTTTTTCAAATAGGCCTACTTTCTTTCCGGTACACACACACACACACACACACACACACACACACACACACACACATATTATATATATATATATATATATATATATATATATATATATATATATTTATATATATATATTTCATATATATATACATATATATATATATATATATATATATATATATATATATATACATACATATAAAACATTCATATACATATATATATACATATAAACATTCATACACACAGACACACATATATATATATATATATATATATATATATATATATATATATATATATATATATATATATACATACATATATATATGTTTTTAAATTATCAAAATATCAACAAGGAAAATCTTTAATTGCATGTTCCATTAAATATGATACTCGGAAGTATATATAAATTGCTGACATTTAAAAATTAAGCGATTCAATGACTGTTAAATTAAAGCATAGTAATCATTAAGAAATATACCAAAGTAGAGGGTAATTCTTACATTAAATTTACCACTTATATTCACATACACGTCACTGTACATGAAATTTTTTGTTTTTTTTTATTTTACAGAAAAATAATAATTGCTTTATCTTCAACGCTGTAGATAGATAGAATATTGAATTTAGACCGAAGGCCACGCGCTGGGACTTATGAGGTCATTCAGCGCTGAAAGGAAAGTTAAGATTAATTGATTACAAATGTGTAACAAGAAGAATTCTCGAAGTTGTACAGTAAAACAGGAAGAAAGAATATGAACTGAGATACAGTAAAATTGAATGAATGTGGTTCTAGATAGGGGCCGAGGGAACGCTGCAAAGAACCGTTAAGTAATGTCTACAGTGCACGCTTGAGGTGCACTGACGGCACTGCTCCCCTACTGGGTATTTTCAACGTTGTAAAACGAATACAACTTTGAACTTCATGCAAAAAATGTGAGAAACGTAAAATGAATAGAAAAAATGTAAATTAAAACTGCTAAAATTGAGAGATTTATGAACATGGGATGCAGAAAATAAGTAACATTTTCAATAAAAAAAAAAAGTCTATATGCAAAGAGGAGTAATTATTAAATAAACCGGCTAACGAATTAATGCTCGACGCGTTCTCTTCACACTGCTAAATATAAACCCTTCCTTACATGCTGATGCAAACCTCTATCAATCAATCTTCTCTATAGGCCGAGCGAATAAAAAGTGTCACTTGGAACTATAGGGCCGAGTGCAAACTGTAAATTACCAATTTTTCATATAGGACGAGTGAAAAAAAAGGCCATCACTATGAACTATAGGTTGAGTGTAGAACCTATAATTAACCATCTTCTATAGACTGAGTGATAAAAGCTACCACTTTGAACTATAGGCTGAGCGCAAACTGCTAAATATCAATCTTTTATATAGGCCCCGAGTTAAAAAAAAAACTATCACTGAGCTATAGATTGGGTCAAACTTGTAATTATCCATCTTCTATAGAGACCGAGTGAAAACAAAAGTTATCACTTAGCAATATGGGCAGAGTGCAAACTGCTGAATATCAATCTTTCATATATGCTGAGTTTAAAAAAAGCTATCACTCTGAACAATGGGTTGAGGTCAAACTTCTAATTATCCATCTGTAGACAGAGTGAAAAAGCCATTACTCTGATCTATAGGCCGAGTGCAAAGTGTTATCAGCCTCCCCTGTACGCCGAATGCAAACTGGCAGCTATCTCTCTACCTTATTCACCGAGTGCACACTGCCAACTATCAATGAACGCACTCTCCCCTATACCTAAGCAGTGTCAGCAATGCCAACTACATAGTATTACTCTTTCGTTACAGTTTGTATTCACTGCCAAGAACCATGCCACACTGTAGGATGTATACAAATTGCCACTTATCACTATCATCATTTTATATGGGATGCAGAATAACTGCCAACTCTTATCCTCCTATAGGCAACAAATTCATGCCAACTGTCCCTCTACCACTTCAGGTTGCCATAAAAATTTCCAACTATTATATTTCCCTACAGGCTACACAAATCAAACTGCCATCACTGACTGCGTGCAATTGGCCAACTATGCAACTGCCACCACTGACTGCATGCAATTAGCCAAATATTCAAGTGCCACCAGCCCATCACTAACTGCATGCAAACTGACAACTATCATCTTCTCTGTAAGGCCTGTATACAGACGTGCAGATGTAATAATTGTCCCCTTAAGGCAGTACACACACACACACTGCCAGCTATCTATTGCCTGCTATTTATTTATATACAAATTTCTAACACTCGTTCCATCTTGGTTGTACATACATACACATCAAACTACTTCACTGCCCTACATCTACCATTTATTACTTTCCCCATAGGTTTCATATACACAGTACCAACTATCACTATCTGTATCGGTTGTATAATGATCTTGTGATACTATTTACAAAAATAAATATATACCTGACTTATACATACTTTCTCAAAGCACTCGAGATACTTACACACTTCACCTATATATAAAATAAAACGCGATTATGACCAAGATATACAAATAAAAATATACCATTGAAGCCTTTATAAATAAATTCGCGAGACAATTCTCAAATCAGTGTAAAAACGTTCTAAAAAACTATCAGAGTTGGGTCGTCTTGTATCACGTCCATGATCATCTCAGGTGTCAAGCTATGTTGAAAAAGTGTTAAAATTTCACTGGTGATTTTGGCAAAATCGGTGATGTTTTCCTATAACTCCTTGTAGAACACTGAAAATAAAAGACCTTTCCTTACAGAAAATTTTAATCACCCATGCAACTATGCAGCACGGATTTCAATTTCGGAAAACATCAAGTGTAGAATTTTAAAACCTTGTGATTTCCAATTAACAAAAACGTATTGAGGAAATCTAACGCCATACTAGAGGTTAACGCGCACGTTTTCCGCAATTTTATAACACCACAAGAAACACGTCCATATACAGCATTAAGTTTTATAGGCATAGCTATTGTTTATCCTTACCCATGTGACATTTTATTGATAAGGTGAAATAATTGCAATTGAGTGGAGTACTGAGAAAAAATCTTGAATAAATTGTAACCATAAATATATCGGAACAAATGGTCCTTTATCCTAATTATTAACAAAAGAACCCTTGTTACGGAGCCTAAAATTAACTATCATAGGAGATTTATTAATGTGTTCTAACGTCGCAATAAGTATGGTCAGCCATGAAGTTTCAAAGAAAACAAACCCTAAACACGAGATCTGTGAGTGAGAACGATATAGCGTTAAAATTATGAAACTACCGTTCAAATATAAAATGCACTGCATAGGAGATCCAAAATTAAGGGGTCAAAATACTTCATGAGAAACCAAAGAAATAATTATATTTGGCACGACTCGTGTGTGCATATATATATATATATATATATATATATATATATATATATGTATGTATGTATGTATGTATGTATGTATGTATGTATGTATGTAATGTATGTATATGTATGTATGTATGTATGTAGGTGTGTATATAAAATTAACATTAATTTTCCATTAAAACGGGCTGGTTGCTGAAATGGACAAGACAAACAGTCACTAATGCGATCATGCTACAAATGTCAACGATTCAACGGCCGAAATCTGGCCTCAATTTGAACTGAAAAATTCACGTAATGAAATTTGAACTAATTATGCCAAGTAGAGTGACTCGAGAGGTTCCTATTGAAAAGGTAATATGGCCCATGATAGCGCCATCTCTGTTCCCAGGCTGAAAAAATGCTTTTTGTATTTAACTTCTCAGGCGTTATAACTAATTTCTTTCAACCTAGCTGTCCAACTTTATCACTTAAAAGATCGAAAATGCTTGGATCGTGCCCTATGACAACAATAATAAATTTTTAAAATATTCACGAACCACTAAAATGGTAAAAAATTCAATAATATAATAATATGTAGGGAGTAGATCTTGATACGCGGTTTGTTAAAAAATAATGGCAGTTTTCAACGAATTAACCTTATACAGGGTCTTTTTTATTTCTTCTGATAATTCGTTTTGCTGACTCAGCTAGGTCGTTGAGTAGAATTCCAGTATGCATATGTCATAATTAGGATATTCTTCAAAAATATTTTATAGAAAATATTATATTGCATAACTTGTTTATAAATTAGAATATTCTTAACAAATATCTTTAATAAGATAAATACGAATATTGCTACTCAACCTAGCCGAGTCAGAAAACCGAATTATTAGCAATATTGAAAATGCCCTGTACATAATTAATTCGTTGAAAATTTCCGCTATTTTAAAGAAAATAATAATAATAATAATAATAATAATAATAATAATAATAATAATAATAATAATAATAATAATAATAATAATAATAACAACAACAACAACCCCACCCTACCTAATAAAAACAGAAATTTTAAATAATGTATTCTTAAACTGATTATAGATAAAAACAGACGTAATTTACACGTAATGCAGCTGCAATTTTCTCGTATTATCATCAAAATCGAATTCTTGTCCAAATAATATTCATTGGTATCACAACGAAACTGTTAATGGAAAATGAAAGACGTAGATATTGGACTGTAATTAAAATTAAAATACACAAAAAAAATCTCAAAATCGTAATGGCGACTCAAGAAGTATGGGTTTCAAAATACATATGAAACGAAATTGCGAAGAAAAAGAAAAAATGACTCCCAACATTGGATCACACTTTTTCTATAAATTTATTGTTATGTCCTAGAGAAAATAGTTCTCATTAGTATAAACGCCTGTTATGATCTTTTCCTAAATTTAACAGAATATATCTTTACCAAGACCTATGAAGACCTATCTCAATAATACGCTTATGTTCCCGATATATATATATAGATATATATATTATATATATTATATAGGATATATAGATTATAATATTACATATATATATATATATATATATATATATATACATATATATACATATATATATTATATATACATACATATATATATATATATATATATATACATATATATATATATACATACTATATATATATATATACATATATATATACATATACTATATATACATATATATATATACTAATATATATATACATATATATACTATATATATATATATATATATATATATATATATATTTATATATATACAGCCAAGGCCACAGGAAAGGATAAAATGAGTGCCAAGCGCTTTCGTGTTATTTCAACACATTTTTGTACCTCGAAATGTGTGGAAATAACACGGAAGCGATATATTATCACAGGTAGGGTATTTAGTGACTTAAGTACACACACCACACACACACACATTATATATTATATATATATATATATAAATTATTATATATATATATATACACAACTGTTCTGCCTGCAACAATGCAATTATAGGAGTCTCATTCAATCTGGACGGTAACTTTGAATAAATCCAACTCCACTAGATAACATTCAGTTTGAATTAGGTACTTCTAGTAATATATATATATATATATATATATATATATATATATAGTATATATATATATATATATATATATATCTATATCTATATAAATATATATTATATCATAAATATTTATACCTATATATAAAACATATACCCTGTTGCTTTTAAGTAAGCTGAATTAACGTTTTAAAAGTTGCCCACCATCTATGTATACATTATTGCAACTTAGTACTTGTAACATGGTAAATTTAACAATAAAAATGTGGCAAATCAACCACAACTCTATACAAGTAGTACATAAGATCGTTAGGCTTAGTGACCTTGCAAACGCAAATTTAAATATATAAACTTCACCAAAACTATCGCATAACATCATTTACATTTATGCTAGAATGTACTCGAAAACTTTCTCTTCTTGTAAAAACTTTCCAATTCTTCCAGTAGTTTCAGCAGCTTTTTCTTGCAAAATGAAATGTTTGAGTACAAGAATTTCGGAACTGTGGAAGACCGTAGCTCAGTTATTTGTTAAAATAGTGACCATAATATTCTTTTAAATTATGATTGTGGCGCATGCTGACTTGGAAAAATAAGACGTTATCTTAAATATGTTTTAAAACAAGGAGGGAAAGAAAGGCTTCCCGATTTCCAAAATAACGGAAATTAATCTGAAAAACAAAGAAACAAAAAAAAAGCTAAAACTTAAAGTAAATTTTCGAGTAAACAATGAGAACGTATGGCAAATATACAACTCACTTTGCCAAAGAAATATTTCGCCTTTACATTTAATTCTTGAGTTTTTTTCAGGAGTAGAAAAAAACAAAAAAATGAAAATACAGTGAAAAAATTCCCTCAAGAAATCGTGTTTTCTGAACAAAGTAATACGCTGTATGAAAGTCTCAGCCACGGCCCATGAAACTCTCAGCCGCGCCTATTAAACTTTCAACCACGGGCCGGTAGTGGCCGTTGTGGTTGGCAACCTATAGCGGTGACAGATGCACGATCATCGCTAGCTTTACCTTAAAACCAAAATGAAAACTACCGGGGCTTGAGGGTTGCAATTTGGTGTTTGATGATTGGAGGATGGATGATCAACTTATCACTTTGCAGCCCTCTAGCCTCAGTAGTTTTTAAGATCTGAGGGTGGATAGAAAAAGTGCGGATGAACAAATCCATCAATAGCTTTCTTTTACAGACAACCATAAAGGACCTGAAAATGATGAATCGAATGAAAAACAAAATTAAAAAAAAAAAAAAACTTAATTCCATAAAAATCTTTCGTACGGTAAAAAAATGATTTTAGATGAAAATACTATCAGAAAAATACAAAACAAACATCAGAGCTACTATCTCTTCTCCAAGAGCAGAACAAAGCTAAAATTTGAATTTGTATCGGACTGTGGAAGACCGCAAGAGAACAAGGTGTTTGCCTTATTGTTAATTTCATGAGTGCTGAGGAAGGAAGGATTTGGGGGGAGAAAAAGGAAGAAGTTGTGGAACAAAACCTTTTGGAGTGTTTCAAGTTCTAAAGGTTTATTTTTGGAGGTATGAGCATGCTACGAAGGTTTATTTTTAGAGTTTAATTCATTGACGTTTTATTTCTGAAAGGAGGAACACTATCAAGATTACATTTTGGAAGGAGTCGCCTGATTTAAAGCTTTATTTTGGAGGGACACACATGCTTTCCAGATTATTCTAGAAGGGGGCACATGAATTTCAGGAATTTCAGGTTTTAATTTTGGATGGAATGATGCACATGATTCTAAGATTATTTTGATGGGATGCACATGATTTGTAGGTTTATTGTTGGAGGGAAGCATAATTTATTGGGTTAAATGTTTGGAGGGATGCACATGAATTGTAGGTTTATTGTTGGAGGGATACACAACCTGTTGGTTTATGTTTGGAAGAATGTAGATGATATCTAGTTTTATTTCTGGTGAGATGCCTATGATTTAAAAGGTTTATTTTTGGAGGGATTGGAGGGACCCATATACTTCTCAAGATTTATTTCTGGAACGGGGAACATGAATTTCAGGTTTAATATTGGGGCGATGCACATGATTTACAAGTTCATTTTTGTAGTGATGCACATGATTTATAGGTTTATTTGGGAGGAATGCACATGATTTATAGATTTAGTTTGGAGGAATGCACATGATTTATAGATTTAGTTTGGAAGAATGCACATGATTTATAGGTACATTCTGGAGGGATGCACATGATTTATATTTATTTTTGAGGGATGCACATGATTTAGATTTATTTTGGAGGGATGCCTTGATTTATAGGTTTAATTTTTGTTGAGATGCATATGATATTAAAAATTTTAATTTTTTTGGAGGGATCTACCGTATATACTTTTCAGGTTTATCACTGGAAGGAGGAACATGCTTTTAAGATTATTTTTGAAGAAATGCACATATCTAACAGGTTCATTCGGTTTTATATATGGAGAGATGCGAATGATTAATTTTTTAGTTTATTTTTCCTAGGGATACAAATAATTCATAAGAATGTCTTTGGAGGGACCCATATGCTTTTCCGTTTATTTTTGGAAGGAGGCATATGCTTTTAAGGTTTATTTTTTGAAGGGAAGCATATGTTTCATAGTTATTTTTAGAGGGGTGCTCATTAATTCATAGCTTTATTTTTGGAGGAATGCACATTTGAAGGAGGTACTTAGTTTTGAGGTTTATTTTTTGGGGGGATAGACATGATTCATAGGTTTATTTTTGGAGGAATGGGCACTGGAAAGACCCTTATGTTATTGAGGTTTATTTTTGGAGGAATGCACACTGGAAGGAGGCATATGGTTTTGAGTCTTATTTTTGGAGGGGTGCACATGATTCACAGGTTTATGTTTAGAGGAATGCACATAATTCATAGGTTTATTTTTAGAGGGATACACATGATTCTTAGGTTTATTTTTGGAGGGATGCACACTGGAAGGAGGCACATGGTTTTAAGGTTTATTTTTGAAGGGATGCACATAATTCACAGGTTCATTTTTGGATGAATGCACACTGAAAGGAGGTATGTGTTTTTGAGTATATTTTTTGGAGGGATGCCAATAACTCCCATGTTTACTTTTGGATGAATGCACACTGGAAGGAGGCATGTGTGAAGATTATTTTTTTTATTTCATAGCTTTACTTTTGGATAAATAGACACTGGAAGGAGGCATAAGCTTTGAGGTTTATTTTTGGAGGGATGCACATGATTCCCAGGTTTATTTTGGAGGAATACATACTGGAAGGAGGCATATGTTCAGGTTTAATTTTGAAGGGATAAACATGAGTCTCATGTTTATTTTTGGAGGGATAAACATGAGTCATAGGTTTATTTTTGGAGGGACAAACATGAGTCATAGATTTATTTTTGGAGGGACAAACATGAGTCATAGAATTTATTTTTGGAGGGATAAACATGAGTCTCATGTTTATTTTTTTTTTTGGAGGGATAAACATGAGTCATAAGGTTTATTTTTGAAGGGATAAACATGAGTCATAGATTTATTTTTGGAGGGATAAACATGAGTCATAGGTTTATTTTTTGAGGGATAAACATGAGTCATAGGTTTATTTTTGGAGGGATA
>NC_061092.1:41257502-41260002 GCF_015104395.2 Macrobrachium nipponense | reverse complement strand
ATAATAAAACCTTGATATATGGTATGAAGATGTTAATAGTATTTCCATTGCTCGCCATTACCCAAATTTAACTAATAAATATCTAAATAACTCAAAACCCTAGAATGTGGTTCTTAGTTGCAATAAAATTTCAGGTCGTAAAAATGAGACTACAATATACAAAATATTCTTGAAAGCTTCAAAATAGATTAACAAAATAAGATGAGGACTAAGTACATTAATAAACATACTCAGTTCATTTTATAACCCTCGTCCTGTTATAAACATATTGAAACGTATAAAAAGAATCATAAATACTAATTAAGACTGAAAAGATTTTTAAAAAACCACAATAAATCTCAGGAAATTTGACTCAATCTTTGACAACAGCATATGAACCAATCTGATCATTAAATGATAAATGAAGTAATACTCAGCTAAAACAGCGGTAAATAAGAAAAACAATCTATAAGATACCTATAAGAAAGAAGACTTCCATAAAAATTTACTGCAAAACATTATAGGATCTTTGAGAAAAAACTAAGCTATTACTGTTGAAAACTCAACTACATAGATGGTTCGCTAAGCAACAAAATTTCAATAATCATCTAGGCAGTAATTTGAACAATTTGTTCCTCTTATGTATGTAAGAATTTATGCATATGTGAATATATATGTCTGCGTAATTCATTCTTCTCCAACAACACACATACTATATATATATATATATCATATATATATATATTATATATATATATATATATATATATCATATCTAATCTATATCTAGTCATATCTATATCTATATCTATATCATATATCTATTCTATATCTATATCTATATCTATATCTATATATCTATATACTATACTATATATATATATATATATATATGATATATATATATATATAGATAATATTTGTATATATATATTATATATATATATATATATATATATTTGTGTGTGTGTTTGTGTATGTGTAATATATATATATATATATATATATATATATATATATATATATATATATATATAATCATACATCAATACATATATATGCTTATTATATACAGTCCGGGTTTTGAAACTCCACGCATATAAAAAGCTACAGCAGCGCTGCACGGGTATAATTTAAGTGCAATTTCACCGTCGCTAATTCCCTTCTCCAAACATCTAAGCACTTACGCATACTTCAGCAGAATCTCATCTCAGCGACGACAATTTTTTTTCTGACATGCATTCATCATTTTCCGGCATTACTCTGACGTAAATAGGGAGGGTGCAAGGAATGAAGAAGAAGGAGAGAGAGAGAGAGAGAGAGAGAGAGAGAGAGAGAGAGAGAGAGAGAGAGAGAGAGAGGGAGGGGGGGTGGGCAGGGGGAGTAGGGGGTGTGGAAAGCGACGCAATAGTAGTGATGAAATGATATAAATGATTCAACTCACGAAGTTGTCCTTCCCAAACTCACTCTCTCTCACTCTCTCACTCTCTCTCTCTCTCTCCTTTTTCCATCGCCGAAAATATTAATGAATCCAAACGGGGGTTGAGGAATTGTCATGCAAAAAAAAACAATTAATAAAAAAAAAAGGTGACCCAACAAATGACTGATGAGTTCCCGTGTTGGTTTTGGAATGAATTCGTTCATTCAAAAGGGTCCCTTCTCAAAACGCTGTCCATCGTTCCTTGTTATGTTGCTCCTCCTCTTCCTCCTCTTCTTCTTTCCCCTTTCAGCTCTCGATTCTGCTCCCTGCTCCTGCTTTTAAATTTCTCCCCCTGCTTGCTCGCTCGCTCGCTTGCTTGCTTGCTTTCCTGCTTGCCAGCTCCCTGCCCAGGTAAAGGCAGGAGGAAATAAAGGCGCCATTTTGTTCGGGGTCTTATCCGTTTCGACCTGTAACCGTAATAAGAGGGGGCATGGACACAGTGGGGAGGACGGAGGGGTATGGGGGGGGGGGGGGGGGATTGTGATGGAGGAGGGTGGTGGTGGTGGTGCTAGTCTTCATAATGAAGCAAAGGGTTAGAGGAAGGGGAAACCCAAATGACCAAGAATAAGCAGAGGACGAAGAAGAGGAGCTAAAATACGGGGGAAGGGAGGGAGAAAGCAAGAGAGAGAGAGAGAGAGCGGGATAAAAAGAGAGAGAGAGAGAGAGCCTCTTACCCATTGGATAGCAAGGCGAAAGCGCAAGGAGGGTGGGTGGCCAGGCTAGCAGGCTTTGGTGGGCTCTTCGCGGATTCGCGTATAGGAGCCCAGGACGCAGGAATATCATTTCAAAATTTTCCCCTTATCGCCCGCCGACCTCGCAACGTTCATGCGCCGTCTGGTGGCAGCGGCAGCTCCTGCTGCTGCTGCTGCCGGCAGGAGAATCAATAAACGTTGAAATATATTTCAGCTTTGCAGGGATACGCTGCGAAGGGGGCCATCTGAAACGTTTACTAATGGTTATCTCGCCGAATAAATGTCAGGAAAGTTTAAATGAGATGCTTGGGTTGGGAAACCATTGCAACAATTTTTATTTTTTACTCTC